>NW_010288819.1:0-25729 GCF_000700745.2 Antrostomus carolinensis | reverse complement strand
ATGATTCTATGATTCTATACTCCTTTACCAAGAGAGATGAGCAGACTCCATTTCAGGGAGTGTGGTCTTCACAGTTTCCAGTAGCAGCAAACAAGGAACCTCCTGGAACATACTTCATTAAGCATTCATTTCCTAGATACGGAAATCAGAGTTTCAAAGAAATGTGTATTTCAGCGGTGCACAGAGGGAGGGCTTTTAGTCACCTCCTTGCAGCCAGAGTATTCAGATGGTTGTCAACATTTCTGCCACTGTGCACTAGCTTATCATGATGTCCCCAAGTTAATTTAAATTCTCTTGGCTATCAGTTAACCTCAAAACATGTTGAAGTAGCAGAACTAAGGTTGTCATACATGTCACAAATAGGTTCATGGGGAAATGCCTATGTAGAGACATCAACAGTGAGTGCAGGCTCAATTTTTTTGTGTCCTTGTTAACTGCTGAAGAAGCCTATGTTTTGTATCACAGTACAATTGAAGCTAATTTAAGATTCGTAAGTGAAAAACAATCATATGGCAAGACAATACTAGAATCTATTTGCCTGTGCAATAGGAATTTTTCTTTCTTTTTACACTGAGTTTGACTGAACGTCTCAGTAAAAGAATTGTGCGATTATGGGGTATCCCATTGCATCCACAGCAGGACTGGATCTCTGGTAAAACTTTCAGTCGGTAGCAGCTATAAACCAAACTCTGCAGGGACTCGGGCATCTCTGTCCTGAGTTATTCCAATTACAGTATCTCTCGATGAGGATGAAATTGTATATAGCTATGTAACTCACCTTTTTTTTTTCCCCCCTCTTCTTGCCTCAGCCTTTTTTCCTACTATTTAGTCTTGATAGCCAGTTATGGTAAAATTAATAGATTTCATTAGCAATTCCTAATTACCCTTCACTGCTCCCTCCCCCTCAAAAAACCCTAAAACCTCTAAGATGAAGGCAGCTCTTTTTTAACAGTTTCAGAGACATTAGCAAGATCTCACGTATGAACTGCATCCCTTTAGGGAGGGAGTGAATCAAAATTTCACCAACCATACTCAGCTGTGTTTACATACTTAATTCCCAGATATAATGGTTTTTAAAGAAATTATTGCATGATTATTCACTACATTTAGTGTATATCTGAGATGCTTTGTAAAATGTTTCCCTCTAAGATTGGTCTACCAAGTCATCGTGACAATGCACAGCTCTACTCTGGTATTGGCAAGGATCATGCTTGTTCCTATTATGCATTCACAAAAACATTTTAATCAGGAAGATACGGAGAGAATAAAATCTATAACAGCTACAGTTTCTTAGGATATAATTAGAACAAACAATACTTAAGATTTTCAAGACAGTATTAAGAATAAGTATTTTCTAGCAGGTATTAAAAGTTTTGCATTGAAATGTTCAGAAAGTGGAGGGAACATATTGATTCTTCCCAGAAATATTTTTAAACTTTTTATTCTTCAGTCTAATAAATTGATGTCATTTGTGACCTAATTTAAATCTTTCACTGGAACATAAGTTTTAGGTCTTGGAGTGCCAAATCTCATTTTAATATTTTTTTTCCAGAAAAAGTATTTTCATATACAATTTTTACAATTTATTTAAAAAAATCTTATTCTAAACATGAAAGAGACATTTATTTATTCTAAATAAAAAATGAGTTTCTGAAAAAAAGAAGAAATAAAAGGAAAGACTAGATCTGATCAATCTTCAAAAACTCATTTAATGATATAGTAAAATATGTTGTTAATTATTAGGTAAGAGAAGAAGATAGACAAGAAGCTGTAAACAAGAATCTAAAAATGAAAAACCTATTAAGAAGAGCCATCTTTGTTTAGGCTTTCTGTAACTGTGATATCAGAAACATTGTCATGTCATAAATAATAAATCCCTTTACCTAATTTTCATTTTCTTTGAAATTATTTATAGTAAACCACAAAAAAAAAAATAAAAATCACAGTTAAGTGGCAATTTTTGTGGAATTTTTAGAACAATTTTGAAGAGACTTCCTGAGAGTGAAGTATGTTAATTCATGATTACAGAGAATGTAATTCTTTCAGGTTTTGGTTCTTTTTTCTGATTTTTTAGATTTTTCCCCCCTAGGAGACAACATTTAGAAAGCAGTTTAGTCTACTGCCCAAAGTCTTGACAGGACTAATCCTCTTTTTCTGCATCAGAAACTAAGTATACAGATGTTACTTATTCTAATTCTACTGTTGGAAATCTATTGGAAAGAAAATTATAGCTATTCCTTAAACATTCCTGAAGGTTCTACTCTTTTTCTGGACTTTTTTTTCTCTTACATAAAATGATCCCTTCTGTTATTTTTCCTTCATGCTTATCTGACTTATAGTTATGTTGATTACCATATAATTTTCTTGTGTATTTTACATATATAACAAGGAAACATATATTTTTTGTTTTATCAGAAAACAGTAATATAGTTATCTGCAACACTTTTTCGAATGTAAAATGGATACTGGTTTACAGGTACAAAATGCTTTGAGAAGAGAAATACAATATGAACAAACAAAACACCTGCAGGGATGTTGCTGTAGTTTTGTTGATCTGAATGTCCTAATTCTGCAGTCAGATCCCCAGATGTTGGCTATTTTCAAATTTAGTAAGGCATTGTGTGGTTAAAATGGTCCGTCTTCAAGGACCAGCTTTCAGGATAGGAGACCTTTTGATCTGTGACTAGCTTGGCTTTCATGGTTTGCATTTTTCTAATTCCTTGCTTATCAGAGCACCTACTTATTTTTAATAGGAAATTCATTGATAAAAAAAATCTTAAAAAATTTTGGACAATTTTTTTCACTTTTTTAAATCTAGATAAATCCAGTTTTGTAAACTGAGTGCAACCCTGCCACCCTAATGGTTTATAAACTGCCAGATGCCTGTTTCCTTGCTAAATATATCCCTCTTCTCAAATAATACACGTTCTTTCTGATAACCTAAGTGTCAGAAAATGAAAGGTAAGAAAAGAAGTAGTACTCACACAATTTATTTTGACACAGTTTATATGTCTGAGAAGTCCCCTCATGTAGTTGGTAGAGCCACTGGAGGTAATTTAGAGTTGGAAAATCTACTGAGGTCTCTGTTGATGTACTACTACTTTGAATCAGTACAGAGTGATAAAGTGATGGGAAACAAAATACATATCTGGGATATCTATGTGTCTGCATTTCAAGCATACTACCAATAACATGCCCATCATGTATATGTGTAAGCTGAACAGAATTTTCCACAGAGCTAGAATGATTCTCCTAATACAAGATTGTTTGCCTAAAGGATTAAAAAAAAAAAAAAAAAGAAGAAAAGTCAAACTTTATTTTGTATATTACCGTGGTATAACTTGTAGACTTGATAATTAGTGAAAAATTAGTGCTGTCTTCTCAGGGTACTGAGTCATATTTAGTGTATACTGAATCAAAATCCATCTGGAAAATAGAAGGATTTTGGTTCAGCAATTTTTTCCTTTTTTTTTCTCTTTGTAAAGACTATGCATGGTTGCATAGTGCCTTACAACTACAGCAATGTTTATATTTATTAGCAAAAAAAATATTAGTTATATTTGGAAAGATATTAAATACCACATTTGTTCTCGTGTGGTAGAAGTTTGTATTGGTTCCAAGGGGTAGTCTGGTGGTGGGAAAAATACAATTCATGTTGGAGATAATTTTTAATTTATTTTTAATGCAAAACATTACATTGTTTTTAAAAATGCTTTCATCCAATTTTCTAATCACTTCACCTTTGTCACTGATGTGATGTCATGAATGTTACCATTCTCTCTGGATTATGCCTGAAGTCCAGTAACTGTTATGGTAGAGTATTCTGCTGCTTGAGTTTGTTGCTATTATCTGTGATTATAAATCAGGCTTCCAAATTGTTAATTTATTTCTTATCCTTATTGCCTTCTATTATTTGTGTGTAATGGAAAAAGAATTACAGTGGAGGAGAGAGAAAATTAAATACAGTGTTGTCTTTCCTTTATGTCAGCCAGAGACTATAGCACAGTAGGATAAAATTCAATCACAGTAGCTGCTGCACAATTGAAACAACAGCCATGAAATAGCTTTCAAGTCTGTCCCTGGTATCCTGCGTTAGAATGGATCCTGTCATGTTTCATGACTGGAAAAGTGCTTATTGATATGAAGTTCATTTTGTATTTTGATACTGATTATTTTCGAAGATTGATTTTAGCAAATTGCCTCCACTTCCCTGGCTTCAGTATCCACTGTGCTGTACAGGAATCTCAGAAATATAGGAAGTATTAGCATCAGAATAGGAACAGGGAGAAGGTATTTATTTCATGTCATCCTGAAAAAATAACATACCCTAAGGTTGTTAAATTAAAGAATACAGAATAGAGAATTCTCTGTCTTTGGCAAAGAATCAGATGGATTTAGCGTGGCCTTCAGCAGAGTAAACTTATGCTTAATGTAGGGGTCTAACAAACATTTCTATAGTGGCATTGATCAGTGTGGTTAATTTTGCATGAACAGTTCTGAATTAAGCCTCAAGAGCTATTAATACCTGGAGTCAGATTTTCTTTGTTGGCTTGGCTGAGGTAGGGCAGATAGTAAAAGTATTAGAGGGAGGGTAGAAATTTTAAAAATTTCTTGTTAATGTGGAATAGTGCTTTAAAAGCACATATACTTTTATAAAGGTAGGGGGATGGAGTTTTAGTGTGCAGTGGAAACCTAAAACTGTAAAGATATATTTTCCTGAGAAATGTTTTGAATGTTCCATTGAATTTGACTTGGTCTTAATTTTGAGCATCTGAAAATTGACATTTGACCGTTATCCATAACTGAGTGATTTGACAGAACTCAATAAGCTTGCAAAATCTATAGTCAGGAAACTATATGTATTTGTATAAGTATGCACACACATGCATGTGTTCATGACCCCCCACGATTGTTGGCAGATCTCATATTTTTCCCCACCCAACCCCATGGGTTATGATTGTGAACTACTCTGGACTGAATGCCTTGTGTTTCCTTTTGATTTTCAGAACTTGCTTCCTGTTATAGGGTTTCTTGTGTCACACAAGAGATAAAAATACTTGGAGTCTGGCTGTGTACTTTTTGGTTTTCCTGAACCTTGAATCTGAGCTTCCTCCAGTAGAGATAAAGGTGGTGAATCCTTTACTTCCTTCCTCCCTCCTGACTTCCAGTGCATTATCCAACACAGACTAACAACTGAGAGCGGTACGGTGGGCTGGTGAAATAATTTGCTCTCTATATGGCCAATTCATTTAGGAGACTCTTCAAAATAGAGAGATGCTAAAGTAAGCCATCAGCAAGTTTGCATAGGGTCATAAATAATGTTTGCTTATAAGGAAAATTCAGTGCAAAGGTTTTCATCTGCCAACAATGCAAAACTGCATACAGAAGGAAATCCTAACTTTTTGCAGTGAAAACTAAGATTAACTGTGGCATTTCAGGATTAGCCCTCAAGCTAATCAGCAGCTGACGATTTAATAGATATCGTAGGTGGCAAATAAAAAAGGCTTTAGTCTAAAGTTGTAGAACAGTTATTACTACATCTGTCATTCTAATGGGTGGATATTTGATGAAAATAAATGAACAACATACACTGACAGACAAACTAGTGAAACATTTTCTAAGATCTATCTGACATCTCTTAGCTTCTTCTGCTCTATATTTAGTTTTGTCTGTATCTAGACAGTATTTAACATAATATATAATATGCTCTAGAAGCTCTTTTGTCGCTGTTTTTGGTACAAAGAGTGGAAGTCCCTACAAATAATAAAGAAACAAAGCTATAGTGAAGGTGATTGTGTTGGCTAAGTGGTGTTGCAGCTTTGTGCTTCACAGGAGAGTTCTCCTTCAAGCTTCTGAAGAAACAAAGCTTATTTCAGTAGTTCCACCACCCTTTTTTTTCTGGTGTGCTTTTTTTTTGGTAGCTGCCTGCATCCAATCCACCTTGTTTTATCTTTTTGTTTTGTTTAGTTTTCTCTTGTTCTGTTTTTATTTTCTTTATTCTTTGAAGTTGAATGATGAAAGGCTAAAGAAAAAATAAAATTTACCAAATTTGGAAGCTCTGTTCTGCTCCAGATCAGCAGTTAAGCTGGGAGAGGGTATCAGTGGTTTTAAAGACAGTTTTCAGAACAATTTCTTCCTCTGCCAGTTGGTTTTAGCTGAGGTTGATGTAGACGGCCATTTTAAAAAACAAAGACACTGAAAGATGGGACAGCCTATACATACTGGACAACCAACATAGGAACTATAGCTTCTTGTATCTCTTGCGTAAGTAGGAGCTGTTTTTTCCTCATTATTAGATGGCCTTTTGTGTTCTATTTCGACAGAAGTACTAGGTAGGTAAAGTGTTCCATTGCCACTCCTCCAGCATGTAGTAGAAAAAGAAGGAAAAATGTTATGTACCTTCTTCCATTGCAGTAAAGCCCTGTGCCTCGCTTCTCCAAGTCCTTTTTGACAAGAGATAGGAAATGTTGTTCATGAGCCTTTTGGAAAACGTTGATAGGATAAAATCTTATAGACACTTATAGAGAAGTGACCCCCTTGGAGTAAGTGTGTCAATGAAATATTTAATAGAAAACCTGGAATAGCTCCATCCACCTATATTGTGACTTCAAATCATGCTAGTACCTTATGATCAAGGGCAGTGTGGATCTCTGGTGATGATCCCATATGAACAAGAGAATATGCACATGTTTCTGTTCTCCATATACAAGCCTATGTAAAAGGGTTAAAGATTTGCAATAGATGCTGTAAGATCTGTGTTGACAGCAATTATAATCCAAAATGGAAAATGTACTGCAAGGTGTGTGGTGTTGACAGTGTTGCAAACTTCTAATTTTCTGTTTGTGAAATTTAGCCATTTCTTTCATGGAAACTGTAGCTGCAACCTTCCAAGGAAGGACTAGAACATTGCTGTTAAGGGAGGTGCAGAAGGAAAATTAAGAATGATGGAAAAGGGAAAGTCTCAGGTGCTTTAGTTACCCTGGGACCTGATGCAGTTCTTGGTAGCTGTGGTAGCACATAATGTGTCAATTAATACAGTAGCCTAGAAAACAACTGACTTGAGTGCTATGATTACATAGCGCAGGTTAAAATTATTTCAAGCCCCTATCAAGTATTATTGCCTGTAAAGGAAGATGACTCCTTCCTCAAGAGAGAAATATCTTGAGTGCAGCGGGGGCAGATGAAGAGTCAACAGGGTCTGGGATCTGGATGGGGAGGCCCTATGTCCCTCCTCCCTGCCCCCTTTTTAACAACATGTCTGGAAAGGAAAACTTCAGGAAAAGGGCTATTTAGGAAAATACAATGGGAAAGCAAAAGATTTCCTGGAAAGCTTTTATATAATCTGCATCACTGAGCAACTCTGAGTTTCTAGTCTCCAGTGTCTCTTGTTCTGATTTGATTAATAGCGTGTAGAGTTGAATGGACATCTTCTCACCTGTCTCTACTTTTCTTGAAACTGATTTTACTGGCCTTGTTGAAGAGCAGATCACTAACAAATTATATTAATTCCATAGAAATATGTCCAGATATAGACATATGTGTATGGGCCATGTGTTTACTAGATGGGCCATGTAAGTGTTTACTAGATGGTGGTCCTGAAGAGCCAGCTAGGCTCTTTTTTGGTTAGCTGGCAGATGGTGTGTGAATCAAACAAGTACAGGCTGGTACAGGCACAGCTGAACCATGCTTCCAGGTGACGTTTTGCTGATGATGCAATGATGTATAGGCAAAAATCTAGGAGTTATGGATCTTACAGAGTAACAGTGTTTTTCAGTGGTATAGTTACTCCTACATTTGTTGTCACTAAGAGAAAAAAAAGTTGTATGGCAAATTTAGGGATGCTACTGCTTCTATCTGCTGTGGCTCCATTTCAAATTACAAGCAAAGACATCTTCCATGGATGCTTCCAAGCCCTCAGCTGCCCAGTGGCTTGAGGATGAGGTTTATCAAATGTAGTACAGCCTTCAGTTGCAGCATATTCTCTTGGTATGCACAGTGGTTCAGCAACAAGATTAGTTATCCTGCATCAGCCTCAGTCTGCAGAATCTTTCCTCAAACTTGCCTCAGATTTATCTCCCTTCCCTCCTAGAAGAGAGCAATGCAGAAGTACCTGAGTTAGCTGAAAGTTTGAGATGCGAATGCCTTTCAGTCATTCCTCTAGAGTTAAAATCTGCTACGATTTTAGAGATAACATATTTTAGAAATGGTATAAAAGTGAGTTCCTGAGTGATAGAGGGTATTATTGTTCTTGTTTTCTTTTCCGCGGGAACAGATGTTAGCCCTGCTGCCTTGGGATCATTCCAGCTCTGGTAATACTGCTCTGTGTACCTAAAACTCTCACTGAGATTTCAGACGTATAAGGAAGTTATTATTTACTAGCTTTACACAGGGACTCTTCTGGGACAATAAATGCCATAAAGATGCAAAATTTTAGTATTATTATTTTAACTTCTTTTATTAGACATTGCATTTTATTATTATTTCACTGTATAGGCAAAAAATTTACTATTTTGATCCTGTTCCTGTTTCACTCAGTGGAAAATCTCTTAACTTTATCATGAGAAGGAGAAGGAGGTCCTTACCTAGCAAACTGCTTTAATAAATAATTTGTGAATATAATTCAGAGTGTTCTAAAATCTTTTTTGCTCACAGACAATTTAGAAAAAAATTCTTCTGAAAAGCTTTCTAGAATTAATGAATATATTTTAAGAGTGCTAATCAGTGGTAGTGCTCTAAGTTAGTAATGAATGATTAGACACAAGAGCTTGTTCAAGCACATTTGGAGAATGCCTCTAGATAGTGTAGTATGTAAAATTACATGACTCATCAAATAACTGTGAGTGATTGAAATAATGTGATGGAGTATAGCAATTTAAAAGTAACATCTAGTACTGCCTATAAAAGGCTGCAACTTCTAATGCGGATCATGTAAATCAAAGAAATGCTGAATATTTTAGTGATCAGTTGTGCTCGTCATATATATTCTTTTGTCACAACCGTGTAATTCTTAACTAGGTATCAGATATTTGGAATATGAAATAGTAATATGGAAGAAATATAAAGGAGAAATCTGAGTGGGTACAGATAATATTATGAAGGTTGAAGCAATAGGAAGACTATTCATAAACTGGTTTGTGAAAAACTTAATATGTTTTCTACTCTTCTTTGAAGAGCCGTTATCATGCTACTCTCAAATCTTCTCAATATTTGTTTTGCTTTATATGAAGTATTGAGAGTTTAGAGAAAGATTAAAGCACATAAATGATAAATGTATTTCTAAATATCCTGAAATCTTAAAGCAGGTTCTTTCAAAAAATAAGTTATAAAGTATAAACCTAGTTTTAAACTTCTTATTTTAATCCTTTATATCACTGATTAGGATACTTTAAGAAATAAAGGAAATGCATTTTTCTGACATTTTTGTGTCACATTTATTAAGATCTGTTGATTTAGGTTAATTGAACTGTTTCTCTCCATTGCTGAATCGTTGCATAGCAAATTTTATGTTCTGTTTTCATCTAGGTTACCCTGTCAGTGGTCAATTTTAAAAAGATTTTAGAAGTAGTCTTTCTTGTCTTAAGTGAAAGTGACCCACATTGATGTTACAGGAATTAGTATTTAGCCTGATGGGAATTTTTCTGTGCACCTAAGAGCAAAATTTTTCCTTGTGGAATATTTGTGACATTTTTACTTTCTGATCAGGAAAAAAAAATATAAACATTTAAAACTGTATTTTCATTCTCTGTTCATACTGTAGTACTTCTGAGATTTTGGCTTCACCAATTAAAATAATCTTCATAGTTGTTAATCTTTATGACAGCTCAAGGCAAAAATATTCCTTAACTTGAACATAGGATTTCGCTGAGTGTGAATCCACCTGTAATGTTACAAATGGTCTTATTGGCTGACTTAGCCTGGAGATGCTCTGAGGTTGTCAGGTCTGATGTTCAATGGGTTATATTTTCATACATCACTGCTCCTCTTTTCTGGCAGTCATGATTTCTATGATGAACTAGTTTTCTTCCTTGGAGAGGTGCTCCAGTTGCAAATAGGATTCTTGAAGCCTGCAAGCATTTTAGCAAAGCACAGGAAAGTTAAAGTATTATAATGACATTTATTTTAGACAAATGCACAGTACATTTTCAAATAGTTTTCTAGAATTTTTGAAATCAGCTTTTATGACTTCTGTATTTGTTACCTTATGCTCTTGTCCCCATCATCATCTCATTGCAGGTTGTTATCTCAACAGTTGCTGGTGATGAGGATGTTTTTTGAATTATCTAGCCTCTGCTAGAGCAGTGTTAAGATAGTGTTCTTTTTTAAGGTTTCATAATGCATCAAAGATCTTGCACTTCAGAAGAGTATATGGTATGGTAGGACTTGAAGTCCTTCAGGTGAAGAAACTTGTGGAAGGTGAGGAGGCAGAAAGTGCAGCAAGGGCCCTGTTGGAGCTCCTTCAGTGTAGGACAGCACAGTCTACTTGTGCTGAGTCCTAGCTTCACCCCTTCCATGGCAAAACAAGGAGGTCATTGTCCTACCCTGCTCTGTATTGGTGCGGCCTCGCCTCGAGTACTGTGTGCAGTTTTGGGTGCCACAATATAAAAAGGGTGTAAAGCTACTAGAGAGTGTCTAGTAGGCCACAAAATTGGTGAAGGGCTTAGAGGGGAAGATGTATGAGAAGTTGCTTGGTTTGTTCAGCCTGGAGGAGACTGAGAGGAGATCTCATTGCAGTCTATAACTTCCTCACAAGGGGAAGAGGAGGGGGAGGTGCTGATCTCTTCTCTCTGGCAACCAATGGTAGGACCAGAGGAAATAGCAGGAAGATGTGCCAGAGGAGGTTTAGGGTGGACATTAGGAAAAGGTTCTTCACCCAGAGGGTGGTGGAGCACTGGAACAGGCTCCCCAGGGAGGTGGTCATGGCACCCAGCCTGACAACATTCAAGAAGCATTTGCACAACCCCCCCAGATACATGGTCTGAATCTTGGGATTGCCCTATGCAGGGACAAGATTTGGACTTGATGATCCTTGTGGGTCCCTTCCAACTCACAACATTCTAGAATGTTATGATTCTGTGATTCGATGTAGTATCAGTAGGTGTAGCAACCCAGCCATAACCAAAGCAACATAATTTAATTCCAAAGAGTCAATTTAGGGTTAAACAATATCACAGAACATGTAAATAAAGCTGTCCAGAGCTGATGTTTTCTCATCACTACAGAGAACACTATGTGATGTGTGGTGACGTGTAAAATTCTGAGTGTCACTGTAATACTGACAAACTGAAGAATTTTCCAGACTAAATCAACACAAATGAAGAGATTATAGAGAGTGGCTTGAGGAAAGAGTTGGCCGTATACTGTATTTCAAAATCAGCAAAAATGTTTTGGTTTTCTATTTATGATGGATTGACATATATTTTTTTGTCAAATCTATTATCAGTAGGGATAAATTAGCTATACAGGGGCCACTCTTTATTTGGAAAACTTTGAAAAAAAGAGTTATGCATTATTTTACACCTTGTAAGTTCTACTCCTTTTATACTTTGTAAATTGTGCCCCAAAAACTTCTTGCGAAATTCTTCTGCCTGTTTAATTTAAATTCTGCCTCATTCATTCTAGCTGCTGAATTAGACAGTGATTCAGTTGTGTTTGATTATATGATTAGAATGATGTTGTGCATAAGCAGTCATCATTATCAGTGCTGCAAAATATACAGAGCTAAAAAAACACAGCTAGTGACTGCAAAGAATATTGTCCCAGGAGTGAGAGACAGCAGTAGAGAGCCTGGCAATTTTCCCTCCCTCTCTCAGCCACCCTCCATGAATAAAAGGGTCCTGCTCCACGCAATGTCTCTAGGAGAACACAGATTGTTGAATCATTTGTGTAGTCTCAGGAACTGAAGGTCTTGCCTCACCTGGCTTTCTAGACCTGCCTACCAATGCTCAACTTGCTTTCTGTTGCAGAGTGGTGATGGTGCTGCATCTGCCTGGTGACTGTGGGGCTACAGCCTCAGCACATTCATATTCTCAGCTACTTTGGTTAAAATGCTCTTCAGGAGTTAAAGTTTTATTCAGGAGGTACAAAGGGGAGAAGAAGTTACAGTGATTAGAAATGCACATCTCAGCTGAATGTGAATTCTATGAGACAGAGGTAAACTTCTGTAGCCCAGAGGCTCTTGTTCTGCTGAACTCAGATGTTTGTTGCATACCAGAGAAGCATGTGAGCATCTCCAAAAGAGGCTACAATGATATTTTCTGATTGGAAGTGTTAGACTTTGTTAACATTGAGTTTTCTAAGATCACAGTCATATCTCAGAAATGTTAACGGTGCTTTTGTTATGAATCACCCTGAAGCTTGGCATTTGAGATGCAAAATATCTTGTCTTGTCTGTTAATTTATTTTTTCTTTTTTTACAATGAAAACCTTTTCCTGGTGTCTTGCTGCACCAGTTTCATTGATATAGAAGCAAGGCAAAAGTTTAAAAAAACAATTATGACACCACAACATTTGATAGGGGATTAAAAATATAAATTGCTTCAGGTAACTTAAAGAATAGAGAGATGAATTAAATTACATCTAGGAGTAAATCAGTCAAGCTACACATACAACTGAGGAATAATTGTTTGCTGGTCCCTTTGGATGAGTGCAAAGTAAACCAACACAGCATTAAATACTGGGTCACATACTGATAGTTGTGAGTTGTGTGTAGACCTCAGCTGCATCACAAAGGCATTGTAAAGACCTTTCCATTGTAAACGCTGAAGGTGTTTATTGCTTTGTAAATTTTTGTGTGACTTTAAAGCTACTCATTTTAATGGGATTTATCCTATAGCCTGTTCTTTGAATACAAAGACTGTGGTGCTATGGAAATTTGGATGTCTTTATATCTAGATGATGTTTTCTGGTAGTTTCCATGTTGAAGATGCCAGTTATTTTATAGAGGTCAATGGACCCCAATTACTACTCTGGGAAAGATTCAATGCTCAGTTTTCAGCCTAATCTTTCAGACCTGTGCATGTTAGTGTCAAGATTTCAGTCTTAGAGAAAGTAAGGTGAAAGTTTATGGGAAGAGAGACATCATTTACTGGGTATTTCCTAACAGTGCAGTAGACCAAATTAAGCTTTTCCTCTGCTTTAAGTCTGTTTTCCATAACAGAGCTGTTAAGCCCCAAGGAACTCAGCAGGAGCCATTTACCCACTTTGAGGCAACCTCTAACCAGTGAGGGAGGGGAGGAAACCTGGTCCAAAGCACTTCTAGCCTGCTTCTCCTGCAGGAAAAGCTGTGACAGAGGGATCAGAGGTCCCTGTAGATGTGGTTCAGAAAACATTTGGATAATATATGTCATGGATCATGAATATTAAGCATACTTTCCCTTAAAACCTAAATAGTAGCATCTGAGTCATTGGGCTCATAAATTTATGCAGTTGTTACTGCAAATAACATATACATGGAAGGAAGAAAGGAAAGAAAATGTTTGAACTACCTCACCAATTATTCCTTTTTAGATCTAGTTTTTATATTTGTTCACTTGGGGGTTTTAAGATCTGGGCATTTTAGATTTCTATATTTGTATGGTGCATCAGTGTGTAAATGTCAGCTGTTAAAAATGTTCAGGCAAGTAAAGATGCAGCTAAGCACCTAGAATATTGATTTTCTTGTGCAACTTATTATTTAATATGTAGTTAAACATAAACATACTTGTTGTGGTTTAACCCCAGCTGACAACTAAGCACCACACAGTTTCTCACTCACTTCCCTCCCAGTTAGATAGGGGAGAGAATCAGAAGAGTAAAAGTGAGAAAACCTGTGGATTGGGATAAAGACGGTTTAATAAGTAAAGCAAAAGCCATGCACGCAAGCAAAGCAAAACAAGGAATTCATTTGTTACTTCCCATCAGCAGGCAGGTTTTCAGCCACCTCCAGGAAAGCAGAGATCCATCACACGTAACGGTGACTTGGGAAGATAAGTGTCATAACTCTGAACATCCAACCCTTCCTTCTTTTTCCCCCTGCTTTATATACTGACCATGATGTCACATGGTATGGAATATCCCTTTGGTCAGTTGGGGTCACCTGTCCTGGCTGTGTCCCCTCCCAACTTCTTGTGCATCCCCAGCCTACTGGCTGGTGGGGTGGAGTGAGGAGCAGAAAAGGCCTTGGCCTTGGGCAAGCACTGCTCAGCAGTAACCAAAACATCTCTGCATTATCAACACTGTTTTCAACACAAATCCAAAACACAGCCCCATACCAGCTACTATGAAGAAAATTAACCCTATCCCAGCCAAAACCATCAGAATACTATGTTGTATTTCTGATTGAAATAAATCTGTAGAGTATTTCCACAGGAAAGTGGATGATGCACTTCATGAGTCTCCTTAAAATCATATTATCTGCCTTGTACATTCAGGGTACTGTAGATAAGCATTTTAATGAATTGGTAAATTGGTCAAAAGCTCACTCAATGATGAGTGGTAAAAAAGAGTGGTATTAGAAAGAACTCCATAAAAATTATAAAATAAAGATGGGAGATTCTGTTTACAAACGTCAAACTGCATATTTCTTCACTGTAAATCAAGGGAACATGTAATGTAGAACCAAATGTTTAAACACTGTAGAATATTCTTTCTCTGCTTCTTAATACAGATACTTAAAAATGTCAGGGCCAGAATAGCTGAATTTCATATTTTATTGCTGAAAAATATTTTCCCTGAGGCTTTCAAACTGTTTATACTGGTCGTTCTCTTAGGCTCTGATTAAGTGAAGTGCTTAAGAGCACACTGAATATTAAGCGTGTGTCTTCCAAACAGGCTCGTAAAGGGCTGTATTGAATCAAGTTTTAAAAGAGTAAAAGGATAGGACCTATCTTGTTTTGCAAGATAGATTCTATCCAAGTGAAAGAAACGTTTCCCATATAGAGTTAACTTCTAGTAACCTCTCTTTGTGGAACTATTTCACAATATCACAAATGCTAACAGTAAGAGAGAATAAACTTGTTATACAAGCTGTGAGTATTATACAATTTTTAACAGGCATCTAATGAAATTAAAGGCATGTCAGACTTAGGATTTTCAATAAATGCATGCCACAGCCTGGGGGCTTGTCATGGCTTAAAAATCTTGTTTGTGGCATACTTCTCACTTCTCTGAGCAACATGCAAGGCAGTGCTACAACCATAGCAGAGATATACTATATTAGGCTTTTGCAAACTGCATGTATTTTGTGATCTTCAGTTATAAATAGGAATATAAAATGCAGATAATAAAATTACAATAATAACTTCAGTGTTAGGTTGGCTTTATTCTTTGAGGTCTACAAATGCTTTTTAAAATACATAAATCATAGACTCCTCTCAGTCAGTAACAAAAGGCAGCTCTATGTGATTCAAACCCAATACAATAAAACAACCTTATTTTCTGTTGTTCTTTCACACCAACCATATCTCTGACTGCTTTCCACAATGCTCACAGGCAGTACATAGGAGAAAGTAGCCAGGGATGAACCTGGTCCAAATGCCCCGTGAGTCACTAGAATAATCTCATTCAGCAGTGGAACTCATACAGGAAGGGGGAACAAGTAAATTCTGAAACACAGCAATTCCCTTATGTTTTAATGAGATTTTAGGAAGTGAAAAAAAGGGATGTCTATCTTTCTCTGCCAAAGAAAAAATATTTTCCCCATTTTTGTAAAAATAATTAATTCATCATAAAATATTTAAGTTCTGTTACATTCACAAGATTCTGTTGTTGTTATTTCAGTTGTCTTTCAGTTATAACACTGAGAAAAGTTAGTTATAATAACCTCAACCTTTTAGGTAAATGCAGCTTTAAGTTCATGTTCCTTTAACTTTTGTTAACTGACAGCCAAAATAAGGTATAATTTACATTAATAATTCAGACTGCACTATCTGTTTAACTTAAACACTGATTGTAGCTAATTAAACGTACATGGTTTGATTCACAGAGTGACAATGCTTGGTGCACAACCTTGAAGCCCTGCATCAGCGATTTGCTCTTAACCACCATCTCTCTTCCACTCCAAGATGGCACTGCCTTTTGCTCTTATTTCTCTACTTGCAACAGAATCCTACTGGTTATGACAAAAGTTTGAAGTCTATGTTAAAGATATTTCTTTCACCCTTGGATGCCTTTGTGCTATAGATCTAATCTGCTTCTGCTGCTATAGTTCTTCTTTAATTACCTTTGCAGTACCTAAATGAAAAAGCTTTATTCTTTGCTGATTGCCTCCTTAAAATATTTGTGGCGATATTTCTTTTAACTTATTATTCAATGATTCTGTATGGATGGAAAAGATCTTAATCCTCTCCAGGAAATTAATCCCTATATACTTAATTTGATCTGAATTCCTCTACCAATACATTTGTTGAGAAGTGATGTGGCAGTGACCAGGCCATTGATTCACATGCCGTGATCTGAGGGGGGAAATAGTACTTGACATGCATGATGTTGTCAAAAACTGCTTTTATATTGTGGCTTTCTGAGTTTCCCTTTATTAATTCATGTCTTTCTGCAGTGGCAGTGTTAGTAAGTGATAGGAGTTTTCTCGATGTAAGTTATTGCAAAGCTTACTCCAGGCAGCCACTGACACTTTTGCTTTTCCTCCTCACTATTTTACCTCGTTGCCTCTAGATTGTATATCAGTTTAGATTTACCTTATTTTATTGTAAACATTGACTATTCTGTTGTCTGGATTCCTGAAGCCTGGATGTTTTGTTAGTTTAATCTTGTAATTATGGGCAGGAAGGCAGTACTGATATAGGTGGGCACAGCTGGCATCCTCCCTAGCCAGAATCCTCTGTGCAGTCTCTTAGCAGACAGGGTGACAAGGACACCTTTCCCAGCAGAGTATGTCCAGTTTGTCTCTCTGTAAAGGCAGGGCAAGGCAATGCCTTTGAGTGATTCTGATATTCGCTATATAGTACTTCTAAAATGCGCAGTAATTAGCATGCATTTGTACTCACTGATTTCAGATGTTTAACATAAAAAATGCTAAACCTTTCCTCAAAACTTGAATGTTTCAAAATTCTCCTCAAAACTACTGACAATGCTATTATTGACAGTTTTATCTTCCAGTTGTGTTAGTCTGGTTGAAGTGAACACTGCTTTAAAAAACCCTCCAAACCCAGAAATAGGTTATCGAGAGTTATCATAAGGTAGCAGATGAAACATGGATGCTTGTTCCTACTAGTTATGTGGGAAAGCTGCATATTGAATGCTATTTTGTGGAAGTCATTGGCAAATATTGTTTTTACAATCTATTTGAAAAACAAAACCTGATCTGACCCGATTTCACTGTAGAGCAAAGGTTAAGTATAAGTTTAAAGATGATGCAACTTGCCAACCCTCAGTTTTTCAAAGGCCATATGTCCCCATACTGCTAAAAAAGGTGAAAATAAGAAAAAATGAAAGCTGCTTAGAAACCAGATGGTACTGTTTGCTTCAGCAGAAAGGGTCATAATTCTCTTCAGATCAGCCATCCAAGATATGAAACAAGGAAACATGATTCATCTTAAATAAAAGTGTCTCATGTTCTTGTTTCAGGCCTACTCTTCAGCTCTGCCCCCATTTTGTCATACTGTTTCCTTTCACTTTTGTGAAATCAGCAAACCCACTATGCTGGACAGTAAATGGAGCACTGATGGGAACCGAGGCTCCAACGAAACTGCTCCGTTGCCACTCAAGAAGTTATTTCTCATTGTAGAAGTAGAGAAGTGCAGTGGTCTACAGTAGCAGTAGTCTTGGGCTGGTGTATGTGAATTAGGCACCATTTCCAACTTTACCTGAAGTGATATTCTGTGATAGGCCCTGACAATTTACTTGATGTATGGTGAGATTGCTTGTTTTTGAAGGTCAGACACAAGAAGCAGCAATAAGTGTTGTGGAGTGTGTTAGAAGTATAGCCAGCAGCCATCAAAAATTTGAACACATATTCTTATAACACCTATCTGCATCATCTTTCTTTCTAATGCACAGTGTGTATGCATGAAAAAGTTTTCTTGCATTTGTTGCACATTGAAATGAAGAGCCAGATTTGGCAAAACTTGAAGAACTAACACAAAAGACATCAGCTCAGTTAAATGTACCTTGTTTTCAGGAAATCTGTGGTTGTTTTCAAATATTGAGCTGTGGTGGTTTTGTTTTCTGTTTACATCACTTGGTAAAAGAGATAAGTAATAGGAAAGATGCAAAATGCCCAAGGAATCATGAAGAGCTTACTACAACAACAACCTTAGTTCATTACAGGGTGGGATAAAGTTGTGGAATGACAACATGTCTCCCCAGTTAGCACCATTCTGAGATACACCAAATTTGATTGATTGCAGAAAATGACCAAACAGTCTTGATTTAACTTAATACACATAGAAACAAAAAAGTGCACTTTTATTATAACTAATATCTATTGGGAAAAAGAGATTCACGAGCAAGAGGTTTCTAGCATTTTTTGTACAGAAATTTTTTAAATGAAACTCCAGTAGGAGGTTGTGCATTTGAAACATACTTGCTTTTCTTACTGTGGATTTCCTAGATAAATTTGGAACTAAAATGCTTCATCTCAAGCTATAATTGAAGGTAATATTTTAGGAAACTGTTTCAGATAAAAATAAAATTTTAGAGGAAAACCCTGTAATACTAAAATAGCATAATAGAGTTCAGATCATTTTTTAAAATATTGGACTACTAGACTATCCTAACATGGAATTTACAATTATTTAATTACATTTAAACAGTTAAAATGGAGACTATTTTGTCTGCCATTTCCCTGTTCCTCACCTGTAAATAAAATGCAGTATATTTCTAGTGTGCGACATAATGATTTTTATATACACTTTAACTTATAAATTTTATAAATGGGTATATTTTATATCCACCTGACCATCATTTTCACTTAGGAGGAAATAAAGAATTAACATAGTGGTCTACTGCATGTGTAAAGAGAAATTAAGCACTGTTGAATAAAGATAGCAGCTGGCTTCTGCTGTAACTTTGGTGGTAATATGTGGCCCTGTGTAAAATGCATTTTGTTTGGACAAAGAGGTTACAGTGACCTATAGTAGTCCACATACGAAATAAAAAGTCTCATCCTTCTCACTGAGAGCAGTTAAGAAGACAGTTTCTCTTGCTTATATGGGATCTAGAGCATTATTTTCCATGGGAATACTTACATGAATAAAATCTTGGTGAAGTCAGTAGTGGATCGACTGCTAGGAATGAATCTTGAAGAAGTTCAAAGGCTCAGAAAACCTCCAAATTATGGTCTTTATTAATAAGTAGTGCATGTTCTAGGTAAAAATAGTCATAATTTTGACGTATTTTGATCAAAAAAAAAGAAGAGACAAATGCTGTCTTGAGACACAAACTTGTATTAATTAAACTTCGTTGAGGTCAGTAGAAGACTTCAGATATTTTCTATGCTACTGTTGATCAAATACGGATTAGCATGACTAGATACATTAATTTTCTTCCCAGACATCACCTTTAAATCACATATTGATATTCTCTTGGGTGTCAGATTATGAACATTGTGTGTTAATCTGTAGGACAGACTGTGTCCTCTCTGTGAGATAAATCAGAGAGCAATGGAAGTTGTTCCTGGCTTCAAGACACAGAAATTATTGTCAGGGTTTAGTAAGTAAAATTCCTCCTCCTGAATACATTGAGTGAAAAAAGCCATCCTCATCAGCAAATGTCTCACCTCTTCTACTCCTGTGTAGCCACCCAGCCACATTGCAGAGAGAAGATTTCTGATGAGAGAAAACGAAGACTGATAGATAAAGCCCTCTCTGTGTCTGGGGTTACCAATGCACATTATCTGATGGCCGGTAATAGAAGAGAGAGAAATGGGATTGAAAAAAGTGCTGCATAAATTCCTCTCTCTAACTGGGCCAGTAACATAGCCCAACAATAACATCTGGTACCCAGACCTGCACTGAAACCTCCTAATCATTTCCTATGAGTTCTAGTCCAGAGGATAATTTTTTCTTCTGTTACCAGGAGACACAGCAACATGGCCCTTCCAGGGAAGTTGAATGTGTTCAATGACTTCAGAAAAAGTCTGATATAAAAGGTGTCTTCCTTATATAGTTATTCTAAGCTTTTGAAAACAAGATAATTTATATGCTAATAAGTTTTCCATTATTGCAGTGATTGCTTTCTTGTCCATTAATTATGTACACTTTGATCAGTCAGCATTAGTACTGTGCATAAAATAACTTTACAAATATTTAATAAATGGGTTCTTGTTATTAGTGTTTTTAAAGATAGTTGTTGCTACAAATTAAGAGATTCCTTTTCCAGCATAGAATATGAAGATAAAATACGATCTAATTTGAGAAGTAATTGTTTGTTTTAACTGTTTTGCAATTATTAATTCCTTCTATAAGTGATAGAAAGAGAGTAGTATCTCCTTTTAAGTGCTTTATCCTCATCCTAGCTGGAATTCAACATTGTCAGATCACTGCAGTATAGTGAAAAACATCATAAATATTCATTGAATGCCAGTGGCAGAGAAGGAAATACTTTCTTATTCTAATACCACTTTCATTTGAGACAGATGAAATAAAAGGCTTCTCATTAGTTATTTTGGGACATTAAATACGCTATAGGAATGCCATACACTTGGCCAATTAGCATAGATGACTGATGACAAGTATTAAAAAAACAGAAGTAACTGATTTTTAAGGGCAGCTGTGAGTACAAGGTTTGCCGCTATTGTACAGAGCAGTGCAGTTTGTCAAAGTATTAAGAAGAAATTTAGTCCCATTCAATTCATTGTGTGTGTGTTGACCAAGATAAAGGAAAGGTTGTGACACTGGAGATAGCCAGAGAAAATAATGGAATCTGTCATTTGTCTTCCCTTAGGCTGTTTAGATATTATTGCTGTCTTTCTTCATGTACTCCTCTCTAAGAAGCCAAGAGCCTGATGCCGGAATGCTTTAATTATGGAGGAGTCAGCGTGAGCTTCAACAAATTACACTTATTTAGAACTTGCAGCGTTGAATCTTTTCTAGGAAAGTGAAGAATGCTGCATTTTTAAACAATGGTTTCTTTGTTTTCCAGTGAGTTCTCTTTCAACTATAATGCTTTCTAGGCCCTGAAGGTCCAACCTCTCAAACAGGGTTGACGAAAGCAGCCAAGCTGATAATGGTTTCTATATTGACATGAACCCAGGAGGCTTTTGAGTATGAGGCAACTTTCTCTTTCTCTGGGAACAGGAAAATGGGAAAAGCAAGGACTAGGCGACTGGACTTCCCTTCAAAGGTCTTGCCCTAAAATCAGTTCAGCCTCCCTCTCAGAGCAGAGTTTCAGGGCTCACTTTAGCATGAGCTGAAATGCCGCCAGCAGCGGTCCGAGCACATTTATACTGGCATAGGCTTGCTTGGTTGCTAGAGCACACTGCTGGGGCTCTAACAGCAATTCAGCCCAGCTGAATATGATTCAGGGGTGTGGGCCTGGGGTACTACTGTGGAGACACTAATAAGGTGTAAAGGAAACTTCATTTTGTATTCACATAAGTGCAGTCCTTTCTGAATAGAAGTTAGGGAAATTACTGTACATTTGTATATTTTATTCTCTAAAGAGTGAAATTATGAGTCAATCAAAAGTTATCTGTTATTTTGAGTGATATTCTGCCACCATCAGCCTTCAGATACACAAACAATTTTTTTTCAAAATTTAAATATCAGAATATTTTCAATATTTCTAAAATTATAGAAAATTGGTTTTAAATTTTCAAAAGAAAACATTTAATATCCTTTCAGACAAAATATTTTTAAAATCTGAAAATTGATTTTAAGTCCTTTTTCCATGTGAGAAAATTCTGTGGTTTTTTTCCTGTTTTCCAACATTAAATAACTGAAATGTGTTATTCTGCCAAATTATCATAGAATCATAGAATGGTTTGAGTTGGAAGGGACCAACTTAAACCAAACCTTGAGTTTAAAGGTCATCTAGTCCAACCCCCCTGCAGTGAGCTGGGACATCTCAACTAGATCAGGTTGCTCAGAACCCCATCCAGCCTGACCTTAAATGTTTCCAGGGATTGGGCTTCAACCACCTCTCTGGGCAACCTGTTCTAGTGTTTCACCAGCCTCATTGTAAATTCATCTATTAAAAATCTCCCCTCTTTTAGTTTAAAACCATTCCCCCTTGACCTGTCACTACAGGCCCTGCTAAAAAGTTTGTTCCCATCTTTCTCATAGGCCCCTTTAGGTATTGAAAGGCTACAGTATGGTCTCCCCAGACCCTTCTCTTCTCCAGGCTGAACAACCGCAGCTCTCTCAGCCTTTCTTCATAACAGAGGTGTTCCATCCCTCTGATAATTTTTGTGGCCCTACTCTGGACCTGCTCCAACAGATCCTGTTCTAAGGACTCTGGAGCTGGACACAATACTCCTAGTGGAGTCTCACTACAGCAGAGTAAAGGGGCAGAATCACCTTCCTTGACCTGCTGGCCGTGCTTCACTGGATCCAGCCCAGGATACAATCAGCTTTCTGGTCTGCAAGTGCACATTGCCGGCTCACGTCCAACTTTTCATCCACCAGTACCCCCAAGTCCTTCGCAGGGCTGCTCTCAATGCCTTGATTTCGCAGCCTGTATTGATACAGGGAATTGCCCTGACCCATGTGCAGAGCCTTGCACTTGGCCTTGTAGAACCTTATGAGATTCTTACAGGCCCACTTCTTGAGCTTGTCCAGGTCCCTCTGGATGGCATCCCAACCCTCAGGCTTGTCAACTGCACCACTCAGCCTAATGACATCAGCAAACTTGCTGAGAGTGCACTCAATACCACTGTCCCTGTCATTGACTAAGAGATTAAATAGTACTGGTCCCAGTACAGATCCCTGAGGGACACAGCTTGTCACTGATCTCCCTCTGGACATGGAGCTGTTGACCACTACCCTCTGGATGTGACCATCCAACCAATTCCTCATCCACCACACAGTCCACCCATCAAATACATATCTCTCCAAATTAGAGAGAAGGATGTTGTGGGGGACTGTGTAAAACACCTTACAGAAGTCCTGATAGATGATATCCGTAGCTCTTCCCTTGTCCACTGATGTAACCATTCCATCATAGAAAGCTACTTTGCTGGTCAGGCAGGACCTGCCCTTGGTGAAGCCATGCTGGCTGTCTCAGATCACCTCCCTGTCCTCCATGTGCCTTAACATAGCTTCTAGGAGGATCTGTTCCATGATCTTCCCAGGCACAGAAGTGAGGCTGACAGATTGGAAGTTCCAAGGGTCCTCTTTTCTACTCTTTTTAAAAATGAGCGCAGTGTTTCCCTTTTTCCATTCACCAGGGACTTTACCTGACTGCCATGACTTTTCAAATATCATGGAGAGCAGCTTATCAACTACATCAGCCAATTCCCTCAGGACTCTGTCATGCATCTTGTCAGGTCCCATAGACTTACTTATATTCAGGTTCCTCAGGTGGTCACAAACCTTATCTTCTCTTACACTGGGGGGGATTTTGCTCCCCCAGTCCCTGCCTTGCAGTCCCTCCTCTC
The DNA here is from genome assembly GCF_000700745.2 of Antrostomus carolinensis. Classification (NCBI taxonomy): domain Eukaryota; kingdom Metazoa; phylum Chordata; class Aves; order Caprimulgiformes; family Caprimulgidae; genus Antrostomus; species Antrostomus carolinensis. The sequence continues at coordinate 2,199 of NW_010288819.1, read as the reverse complement.
GCAAGGTGTGGGAAGAGAGGCTGCCAGAGAAGGCTGAGGCAACAGTCATTGAATACTTCAGCTTTCTCATCTGTTGTTACCAGTTTGCCAGTCTTGTTCATCGGGGGTGAGGGTATGCTTTCTTTGACTTTCAAGGCCAAAGAGGACAGCCTTAGTCACTCAATGAGCAAGTGACAAGATACAAACTTTCATTACACAGCTTAATTAGAAATGCCCACGTGTAGACATCATTTAAACTGTGTTAGTAAAGCGTACTAAATCACACCTAAGACTAGAAGTTCAGGGTCTCTGTTCTTTGGACTATGCCAAATAAATAGGCAGCTCTACCTCATTGGCAAGCCTGTCTGAGTGCATGGGAAATGTAGCAGAGTATATCTGTCTGGTTTTCATGTAGTCTTTAGATGCAGGATCACAAAAAATAGAGTGAAAAAGGCATCTAGAATATAGCTGTAGGAGAGGTGACCCCAGGCTGGACTGAAAGGGCTAGGAGAGGGGATGATAATATCAGTTCTTGAACTTATATTATTGAATACGTTAATTTATGCCTCACACTAAAAGTAGGAGTGTTATTGATGCAAATTGTAGGTAACATGGATTTGAAAGGCACTTTTAAGATAGAGGACAATTAAAATATCATGTTGGTAGAACTGAAGGATCTTCAGGGTTTCAGTAAGAGGCACTGGAGGAAATAAAAGTTAAAAATGCAAGGGTATGTACTGAGCCAACTGTCTGCTTCAGACATACCAGAAGCATTTGAAGAGGCTCTAGGTGTCCAAGGTTCAGACAGCAGCAGCCCAGAATGGTTCCTCCCCAGTCTCACTTTCAGGATGCTGGAATTCAATCCCTGCCTCCATTCTGAAACGTGAAGTTCCCTGTGCACTTCATGCATGAGAGAGGCATTTCAGACTGGGTAGGTAAAAGCCTGCTTCCTATATAATACCAATTTTTGTGATGGAAAGGTAACTCAGCTGTTTTTTGCTCTCCCCGTGGTGCCTCAGAGAATACCTAGTATGCTGAGAGAAGAACTACTTGTTCTCTACACAAATACCAGCCAAAAACCACAGGGAGAAAAGCTGTTTATTCCAGATCATACTGTGAGACTAAAAGTAAGTGTATGGCCAAAAATAAGAAGAACTTGAAAGCTAGAGGAAAATTTAAAATAACCAGGAGATTCAGGTTCAGAAGTAGTCTTCTGATGGGAATGATGGAAGTGGAAAACTTCCTATGCTGAGTTTTATAACTCCAAGAAAGGGCTTAGATATTAATACAACCCCTTGCAAATACATTGATGGGTAGTAATTCTCTTCCAGTTCCAAATTTACTGACTCTCATTCTTGAAGCTAGGACTGAGAGCAGTACCTTAAAGATACATGCAAATAATTTTGGCTTTTTGTTCAGAAGCAGTTTAATTGTATCTGAGCTGAGAAAGAGGCTTCACTAGACCAAGTTTGGTAGCCTGGGAATCTGATTATACTTCCAGACCCAAACCAATCATGTTTCCCTATGTAGATTTACCAGTTCACTCACATGGCTGCATCTGAATTAGTTTGTGTGATGTGGTGTAGATACCACGCTGGATATAAGAATGTTGGGAGGAGTTGAAGAGAAGGAGAGAGCACTTAGCTGTTTCATGAAATTAATTGGACTTTGCACACTGCCTTGAGGTAGAAGAAAAGCAAAAAAAGGACTCACTGCAATACTAACTTTCATTTCTTATTCCTGCAAATTAGCTAGTGTGACTTGAGGGGTGACAATGAAATATTATCTGTTGCCTTGTTTTCATCTCCATCATCGTAACCGTAGGGAATCTTGAAGAGTTTACAAACAATAACCTTCTTTTAAAAATACACTCTTTTTTTTTAAGTGAGTATGCATTCTAGATATGTCTCAAATTTTTAGTATGACATTGATTTTAAATTATTTTAGGCAGAGAATGTATACAACAAAGTATTTCACACATTTTTTAAAAGTATCCATCATAGTGGGAAGATGTTTAAATATTAGTAAGGCTTAACTTTAGTGTTGTGAAAATGTAGGAAAAGTGATCCCAAATTAACACCATTGCTCTGAGCATTGCTTTATGGAGTCTGAAAAGAGCTACACCTTTGAGAGCTCTGATATATGCCAGCTGCAAGGCTTTAACACTGTGTATGATCTAATGGTATATGATGCTGTATTGGGTTTGCGTGGCAAGGTTTT
>NW_010288818.1:0-15474 GCF_000700745.2 Antrostomus carolinensis | reverse complement strand
CAAGCCTGGGAAGCTAACCTGATCACAGGTTAGCCAGCCAGCTTGCTGCTTCTCCCTTACACTCTGTTGCAGAAATTAAGTGCTACTTCTCTTTTGTCACCCAACTTTTCTGGCGCTTTCAGGAAGGAGAGGAACATTCTGAATTTGCACCTACAGAGGACAGTAGACCATTATACTTAAGCAGACTTCTTACCCACAAGCAAAAAATAGATACATATCTGGAAGTTGATGCTGTGATCCTGTACCTTAATGAACGTTCCCTGTGCTCCCTTAACACTGTCCAGCGTGGAAGTTCTTCATGTGTTTTGCTTTGAGGTTATCGTGTAGCTAATTCCCACGTCGGGGCTGCAGAGCTAAGCAGTGGAGGTTTCCTGAGCAGAGAATCTTTACTTTTCATCAGTCTCACTAGTTGGGTAGATTATAGCTTTCTCAACTCTCAAAACATTACTGCTGGTCTCCCCACACTGGGGTTTTTTGTTTTGTGTTCCTTCAGTTCCCAAGAATCTGTTTTCTTTTTTCTTTCATTTAAAAATGAACACATCTGTTTTGTGGCTGTGTAGAAAGACTTGAAAATGTGAAGCGAAATGGCCCAAGAACAGAATTAATTCCAAATGTAATTATTTATAATAACCTGATTTTAATTTTGCTTCTGAAAAATTGAAGTGAAATATTTTCTCACAGAATGATTTCAGTGAGTTCTGTGAATACATAATACAGTTGTGGTGAGAGATCAATGTTACTGCCTCACCACCTTACAGTTGTTCGTGTACGTTATAACCAAAATAACTGCATGGCAAGAAAGCTTCCTAGTCACTGAAAAAAACTGATATTGTTCTGTTTGTTGTGCCTTGGAATCTGCAGGAGAAACAGTTGAGATTTGTGCAAGTAATACGAAAGTGATGGTCTCTATCCTTTCCTCAAGACTATAAAGGCAGAAGAGCAATTTTTGAGTGGCTGTGGAGTGGTGTGAAGGAGTCCTGGAGTCCACATCCTGTTGATTCTCTAGTAGCAAGGTATGTTTTTATTTCCTCTGTATACCAGCATTAGGTGTTACATTCTGGGTAGCCAAACAAATTGGATACATGGGGCAACTGTTAAAAGGAACAAACTTTTCAGATAAAGAGGAGAATGTTCTTCTTGCCTTCCCTAGCTTCTCTGTCCTTAATGATGTATGGGTGGATCTGCTGTTGACTTTAATCCTCAGCCTTTGCCCAGGCATTTTTCACATTTCCTGTGAGAACTGGTAGGACCAAAACTGCATCCAGAGTTCAGCTATCACAGGGCAGAGCAGGAGGAGAATCACACACTCCTCTTTCCTCTAGTTCGAAGCAGAAATTGTTTATTTGTTGGATTAATCACTGAAGTTACAGACATGTCAGCAAAGTCACCATCTGATTTATTACTGCTGATTTTGCATCATCCTGAAAGGTCATATCTTGCCTCACATTACAGACTGCATTTGTAAGCCTGGCAACAACAAAAGCATTATTTTTTTTGTTGTGAGGAAATCTGTTCTTGCCACAAAAATCTTTAAAACAAGAGCCCTAAAATCTCACCACGTTCTGTGTGGTGGTGACTTTGCAGGACGTGGGTTTTTCTTCATTTCCTCACCTGAAATCTCACCATTTGAGCTAATGGTGTTACATGGTTTAGACCAGGGAAGCTGAAGGCTAAACTAGCAAGTGTATGAAATGACAGAGGAGTGGTTCAATCCAAACAAAGATCTCTGAAATAGTGCATTTTAGACATCTATAGTGCAGTCTTTAAAACTTGACGTGCATTTTACATTTATATGGTTGGTGATTCTGAACCCTGTTCTTAGCCTCCATTCAGCCAGCCACGTCTTTCTGACAATAAAGACAATGTCTTGTGTGCTCTTCTAAGTTTGCTTTCCTCTGGACTAGCTAATTCTGCTTTCCTGATATATCTTTAAGGCTTTCTCAAAGCAAAAGGTAAATTCTGTACATATGTATGTCTGCGTTTCAGTGGACAAAATGAGAATATTGCTTACTTTTGAAGAAATAGGTTTACTGGTTTCAGTTGTTACTTCACTAAATTGGCCCTGCAAGTTCAGAAATCACATATTTTAATCTTGATTTTTAAATTCCTACGGGAGACATGAGAACCACTGGGGAGGAGAGACTTACAAACAAGTGACAAAAGGTTACCATTAAGATAAAGAAGACCTTCACAACAGAGGATGACTTTTATTTATTTTTAGCAACTCTGAATAATGAGAAGAAATGATCTTTCTCAATTAGATATCTGTTCCAGTGAATTTCTTCCCAGCATTTTCATTTGTGGGGGAAGTCAGATTGGTGGCAGGAGGTTTTCACCTGGGGTCTTTTTCTTGCCTGTTTGAATCATGTTTGCAATAATTTTTAAAAGCAGCTTGATTACTTCAGCTTGTTTGCACTGTGCAGAGATCACTGGTGAAGCTGGCTGGCACGCTCCGGGCAACCTGGGAGGGAGCAGAGGGTTTCCTCCTGCCCTTGTGAAATGTCTGTTCCTCAGAGGTGGCCACAGCTCCGTGTCCCAGCGGTGACAGGAAGCCGGGGTGATAGTGATGACGGCCTGTATGTCAGGAGTGTCAAGAGGTAAGACTGAATTTAAAGTGTTCTTAACTCTCTGCAAACTTCTGAACTTCAGTTCTCTTACTTTGGCTTTGCTTTCCAAACATATGTGTTTATATCATCATATAAAACAGAACAACAAGCTCCAGCAGCCAGAACGATGTCAATAACTATTGATACCATGAGAAAATGTTTGATGAATAAAAATAACATTGAGTTAAATAAAGGTACCTCAGGGAGCTCGGTAACAATGCTGGATCACATCACCTGTGGTGCTATTTGAATACCTGCATTTTCTTCTGGAGAAGTTAATAGTCTGGGATTTTCTGTAGCCTTAGCAGGAGCCCAAGAACTTGTCACTTGGAAGGAGAAGTAAAGGCTCTTGCTTTAATCTCCAAGTATTATTTGTTCTTTCCATTATTTTCATCCACACTTCCCCCTCAAAAAAAAAAAAAAATGTTTAGGGTACTGCAGTGGATCAGTGAAGAGCAAAGCTCTGGTTTTAGGCTGAGAACTTTTTTTTTGGTTTTAACTAATTGAAGCATTTCTTTTTTTTTTTTTTCCGAAAACAAACAAAAAAAATCCTGTATTTTTACTACTTCATTTGAACTAACTAGAAGTAACACAATTGCAGTGGTATATCATGTGTATACTTCAACACACAAGCTACATGTCATTAATTCAACAAGGCCCACGTTATTTTATATTTCAGGCAGCAGGAGATTTGAGCTTTGTGTTTTCCTGGATTAAAAAAGTAACGTTGATTCCACCATGAATAGCAGGACGCTGTCAGAAGTGTTCTGTGTCCATGGTACTTGCCAAACTGAGTAAACAGTTTGGAGATAAGCAGCTTTTTGCCTATGAAATGCAGCAGGCATGTGGCTGACACAGCTTCATGTTGACAGATGCCTTTGTGTCTGTCTTTGTGATGGAGAGAAGACAGATGTTCTCCTTGGCATTTAAGAGAGCTGCTGCTTAGCAAAATAAAATGTAAAATTAGAATGAAGAGTGCAACAGTGAACAGTGGAACTGGCTAGCCTACAAGCAAAAAAAGATGTAAAGAGCCTCATGTGAATGTAATGAAGTGTGTTCTGACTGGAAGTCAGTAACTGCTTTGTCATTCTTTAAAAGTAGCCTATAGGAAAATAAATTCTGTTTTTTCTCCAACTCTGTTAACACATAAATGCGTGTCAATCTGAATATCCATGTATGACAAATCCCGTGCCAACCATTCTTAACAGAGGCATCTCAATCGCCTGTATGTGCTTAAGTGATACAGCAATTAGCAGCTATAAAAACCCCTCCGTGAGCACATTGTGTCTGATGAATTGGGCTCCTGATTGTGTCACAAAGGAAAATATGAGTATTTCCTATTTCATGTTCCTTAGGGATGCTGCTGTCAGCTGAGGATGGAGGCTGCCTTCAGTATGACATCCACTTCGAGGAGGAGCTTGTACTGGGAACAGCCTGGCATTCTGGCACTGGTCCCACTGTGTCTCTCTGCAGGGTGCGTGTGCTGGTCTGTCCAAGGGGGCGGATCTGGAGAAGCTGCTGCTCTTGTTGCTCTGCGAGGTGAGTGTTGTCTGTGCTAAGCAGAAACCGTGTATAGACACTGTAATGTGATGAGCAGATTTGCTGAGCAGAATCACACAGATAAATTTGACACTTTTCTGCAAATAAAAATCAAATGTGACGCCAAGGTCACCAGTTGGTCTAGAGGAAGCCTGGACAAACCCTGAGGCGCTACATCACCTGATGAGAATTGTTTTGCAGGAGACCAAAGGCTTAAGAATTCCAACCGTAGTTTTGAACTACAAGCTCCCAAGCTCTGTGGAAGATTCCTAGCTGGTGCAAGGTGCCCCCTCCTACCATTTTTAAGTCACATAAAATGTACCAGGACCAGATTTGTCCTTGGGGTTTTAATCAAAAGTGAAATTCCCAGTGTATTATCATGCAGTTTAACCAGTTTTTGCAGTGGCTGTTTTACACTGGACTTGGGCTTCTTCTGCAGCACTTTCAGCCTGAGTTATTAAGACACCCAAGTTTGCTGTAAACTATTAAATGTCTTAGAGAAAAACTGAAATGAGGGAACTGGAGAAAGAAGTGGTGTCTGTGGCTTTAGATCACGGATGAAATGACTTGCTCTCCCCTTGCCTTTCCTACAGAAATGCCGAGTTAGTGACAGCATCTCCCTGGGACGGTGCTTGGGCAGGATTAGGCTTGAACACACTTGGGAACTCTGCTGCAGTCAAGGTGTTAAGGCTGAAGGTTGAGCAGCAGTGGGAAGGCCATGTCCTGAAGCGGTTCTAGTCCTGGTTTTGCCATACATGCAGAGGTAAGTGCCACCTACCCACAGGTCTGCTTGTCTCTTTCAAGGCTTGTCCCTGCTGCTGGAGAAAAAAATATGTGTATAAAATGTCTCACTTGGTGAGAAGTGCTGCCTCCATGAGCCTCCCAGCACCTCTCCTGGGTGTAAAATTCATATAAAACCTCTCTTCCACAGAGGGGAACATACTCCTGAGACAGAGCGCGCACTCTGAAGAGCCCATGTGCACCCCTGGAGACACGTAGTGCTGTTTCCTTCTGTGCTGGGTCAGGAGAGCACCAAAGGAAAACAGGAGAGCTATATGTAACTGCAGTTTAAAAATAAGCAATTAAATTATCTATCATCTTGGCTGTCTTATACCCAAGAAATGCACTTGAGAGAGCTGTTCCACAGAGAGGGGCAGAATGTTCCCATTAAAGGAGAGGTTAAAAAATTAGTTATTAAATTGGTGTGTTTTCTGTCCTAGGTCCTTCAGGGATAACGTGTGCTTCAGCACACAACATCATCCAGCTGTGAATAACTGTCTGCTGAGGGGAGAGCGCTGGAGACACCCTTCAGCCACTGTGTGGAACGTCCTTGGCTCTGTCCACCCCAGATGAAATGGAAGCTCCTGTACATCAGGAAGATGCAGACGGGTTTCCTATTTCACTGTTCCTCAAGAAGGATCTATAGCTGGTGGTGAATGTTCCCCTCAGCCAAGCACAAGCGTGCCAACAGCTCTGGTGAGTAGAGCTCCTACAGAAATAACATTTACAATAGTTCTGATGGGTTTTGCCAGGGTATCAGGTTAAGCAACATGACACATTGGCAGGGTGGTTGGGTACTGGAGAAGTCATCGCTCCCAGCCGCTGTGGGTCAGTGCAGTGAGTACAGTGTGAGCAGCATGTTCTCCTAACTCTGCTGTTGCACAAAGGCTTCTGAACACGGCTGAAAGACAACTTTACATCTTTTCTCTGTTGACTGATGTGACCTCCTAGGAACAGCTGGGTTTGGTCCCACCCCAGCAGTGCCCTGCACCCCTCTGGGAGTGTTCAGCCCAGTGGCAGGGACCTTCAGCTGCTGCTTGGGAAGCAGCTTCTGAACTGGTGCAGTTGCAGCTCTGGTCTGTGCTGTGAGCTGGTGACAGTTTCGAGTTGTGTGCGTGTGGCAGTTTTGAAGCCTAGCAGTGGAGTTACACTGCAGTTGTGTTGCTGCTTTATGAGTAGCTGTAGCAGTTCCCTGCTGTGTTCCCTGCAGCAGTGGCAGGAACTGCTACAGCCACCTGACTTTGGTATCAGTGTTCAGCACAGGCCCTGGCGGGATCAGGACTGAGCTTGGTACCATCCACAGTCTCCCTTTGCTGCTCCAGGTGTTTGCAGGATTTTCAAAGGAAATCAAGGTTGTGTGAAGCCCTTTCTGCCTGACTGGCTCAGCTGGGCAGGTTCAGTGGTATTTACCAGTGATGCTGCTGGTACAGGTTTAGCAAGGGAGCAGATGTACTGTCCACAGTTACACACTCTGGTATCACTGGTGTGTCAAACCAGCTCTATCCATCTGGCCTCTGCTTGGAGTTGTATATAAAGTTCACTTTCACAGCTACAGCAGCTTGAAACACATAGAAACTGTGTTTGGGAGAGGCCGCTCACTGAACTATGCAAAGAGCCAAACTCAATCCCTAGTATGTTTGTGATGTCAGGTCTGTTTTCTAAAATTAAAATTCTGGTTTGAATTAAATTGGCAAAAATAAGTTGGGGGGAGGGTGAGATTGCAAATGCAGCTGGAAGTTGCTTTTAATTTAGCTCACAGGAAAAGATAAGCTGTTACAAATAGTATAGACCTTAATGATAATATGTGTGTGTGTACGGGCCAGTTTTTCTAGGCCCTGGCACTACTCTTTTGTGCAAAATTACTGCTTGCTACTAATTAGAAAACTCAGGTGGTAGGAAAAAAATTACCATACTTTTCCTTTTCCCATGTATAAAATGGAACACTCTAAGTTACTGACCTGAAAGATAGCAATGCTGCTGCTCCTGTTCCATGGAGTCCCCAAAATGTTGATGTAGGGATGACTTTTTCCTAAAAGGAAACCAGCTCCCTTCAGAAAGCAGACTGAGAGGCGTGTGAGCCTTGTTGTAGTTGGCCTCCCTCCCAAAAGCTCTTAAAGCTCGTATTTAGGCTTCTTTCCACGGGTATTTAGAGAGGGATGTTTTTCAGATGTGTTCAACTAATCATTCTTGAAATGAGTTCTCTTGGATCTCCCACACCCCAGAATAGCCATTTACTGCAACAATGTCCATGCATGTCATGCCTGCTTTGTTTTCAAACCATGTAGGCACTTCTAATGCAACAGTAACTTCTGTCTTCTTTTCAGGGGTTCCTTTTTAACTTTGGAGACACCTCTACTGCATTTGGAGATGACATTCCTCTGAAGGCTCTTGCCTGGTTCACTGAGCTTTCTCAAAAGCAGGTAATTAGAACACTTGTTTTTAAGGATTAACTGTCTCCAGTCAAATGAATGAATGATCTTCTATTGAAATGCTGCTCACCCAAAACTCGAGTCCATGGCTGTCTATGTTTGAAATACAGTTGGCTTCTTTAGGGAGTAATTTCTGTTCTTTTGAAAAAAATTTGAAGAAGTCAAAGGACAAAACGAAGACATTGGTATAGTAAACAGTCCAGAAGCACTCAACTAGCTGATATTTTCCCAAAAGGTGAGTGTTCAGGAGCTGCCCCAGGTGAGCTGCATTAGGAACAGGAACTTCACCCTGTACACAGAGCAAGACCAGGCAAATGCTCCAAGACCTCCTCAGTGGCTCTGGTGCCAGCGTGTGCTCAGAGCTGTCCTAATGCCGGGGGTCTTTCTGCCCAGCTGTACTCTGGCAGCAGCAGGTTCTCTTCTCAGCTGTACAGACTGTTCCTAGACAAACCCCTGAACTTGCAGGGGAAACCCCACCAGACTGATGCTGGGCCAGCACCTTCAAAGGGGTGTCAGACCTAAACCAGCTGCCTCTCCTCAGAAGGAAAACATGACAGAGCCAGGAGTGTGAAGTACAGGAACAAGCTTCTGGCTTTTGCAGTACAGTACAGAAGAGCATGCACACACCTGTGATTTAAGAGCACTTTATTGTTCTTTAAGGCTACTTTTAAGTACAAAAAAAAAAAAAAAAAAAAGATGGCCTGCCAACCCTTTTTTTTTTTCCAGGTGAAACAAGGCCACGAAAGAATGGTATATTACAGATTTACAAACACAGAGAGAATCTTTCAGACTGAACTGTAGAGAACCTGGCTCTGTGAAGAAACTTCACCACGTCTCATGACAGTGAGTTCAGTTTAGTTTCCTTCCACCTCCCCCCAACCCTTTGGCTTTTGTGACATTATTGTGTCAATATATGTTTTACTGGACATATCACATTAAATCTTTATTGCCCTCAAATCCATTTACCTATCTCAGATAAGTAAATGTAACTTTGTAAAACAGCTATTATTGAAAATATTAGCTTTAAAAACATTATCTTATTTGTGTTTACGAAGAAATATAGGAGTCACATTTTCCACAGAGTCCATCTACAGTATTAGTATTTTACTGTTATAATGCTCAGTAGCCTGTAGCAATAACAAACTAGTGGCTATTAATGCTAATGCAGTGTTCTCATAGAATAACTGTGTTCCTGCACTTTTACTGTATTACAGACAAATCTACAACAAAAAAAAAAAGATCAACTTTTTTCTCCAAACAAAAAAAAAATGAATGATTACAATAAAGGAAAGGGAAAAATTAAATAGCTACATATCATTAACAAATTAATTGTTCCTCAAAAAATACCTACAAATTTCTCTGTACATTCTTTACGCACAGCGTAACGATGGTCTTAAAGTTACCTATATAAAAAAGTGTTCTTTAAACAATCTTCCTACAGAGAGTAGGGTACTGAATGCCAAAGCAAGTAAGCGTTGACTACCCAGTAAGATGGTAGTGAAATGTGTAAAACTGGGGGCTTATGTTTAGTGGGTTTGGGGTTTTTTTTAATTTTTTTTTTTTTTTTGGAAAGACAATTGAGCAGCCACCTTCTCAACAAGAGTAAGAGCCAATCTCCCGCTCTTTCTACCCTGCACCTTGTCCAAATTAAATAGCTTAACTTTAAAAAAAAACTATAAAACAAAAGCCACAATGGACCCAATACTGTAACATAGTCCATAATACATCATGTGTAGTTCATCTTCCAACTAGTTCTAACTTTCTACACTGAACCAATCCTTTCAGGTAACCCAGTATAAAAAAAAAAGCCCTAGCTGCAACTGTACTGGGAAGATGGAATGTATGGGGGAGAGCAGTTACACTTAACAAGAAGAGAAGCTCTTAGTACTAGCACAGCTGTGGGTTTATGCCTGCCTCTATTGCCTAATTTCTAGTTAGTAGCTATTAATATAGCAAATGATAATAAATGCAGTAATACCTGTATAAAGTTTTCTAATGGAGGAATGTATACTGCAACTTGGCATAGGTTTATGAATAAGCTTAAAAAAAAAAAATTAAAGGTCATATTTCACAAACTGTAACAATCTGTTGTCCAGCCAAGATACGTCACGGTAGCAGTTTCTGCAGCTGGTTCAAGGTGGATTACACAGACTTGGTTTTTAGGAAGCAAATTCCTGTTAAGCAGACAGTGCTGCAGACAGAAACAATGACTCAGTCATGCGCAAAGCTATAGCATCCTGTACCACGCATCACCTATCTATCGCTAGCGGCGTCACTTGCAGCCTGTCCTGAGGCTGTCCTCTTTTGCTGGCTGCTACTAAAGTGAATATCAAATACAAATATCATAGAGTACAACTGTACCAGCAGTAAGTATATCTAGGATTGTTACTGACAAAAATAAACTAATTCTGAAGAAAAGCTAATAAGTATTATGATTCTTACTGCCTATACATTAATAGATACCAGCTATTTTTCATAAAACATGCATCGTTAAGCACTATGGAACCCTCCGACCTCAGCTCTACTCTAACAAACTGCAGTGTTTAGGAAAAAATGCCCGTGTTCTGTAAAGTATGCAGTCCAGTTGCAAGCACTAAGCACCTGAAATCTAAAGAGAGAAAGACCTATAACCTGTATGAGACTTCCCCTTCCAAAGCTGTTTTGCTTTAAGAAAAAAAAAAATCAAACTGATAGAAATGTCATCCTTAAACCCTTTTTTCAGCAGTTTGCCCTCAAAATATTAGCGTCTTCCAGAAAGTTGCTATGCAACTTCAGTCCTCCTCCAATAGTGCAAATCATACATGACAGTTCTTTTCAAGTATATACATACAAAATTACTTCACAGCGGGGGGAAAAATAAAAATAAAAAAGCCATGTAAGCAAACCAGACAAATTCGAGTCTCCAGAAGCAAACAGGAGCAAAAAGCATTTGGGTCAACCAACTAAGAGTAATGGCTTGTGTGGATTAGCGTGCATTATTTTTTTTTAAGGGGCAGCAGATTTGCATCAGAGGTTTCTTTGGTAATTGAGGCAGGAAAAAAAAGGATGCTACATCATCTGAATCTTTATGAAATAGTTCCTGCTATCGTCTTTAAGGGCACCCTTTTACAAATAACAAGTGAGTACACGAAAACATGTGTTGAAAACTAATCTCCCCTCCCCCAACACTATTTTTTAAGCACTGCTCCAAGCTCAGTCAAACCATGCAAATTCACAAACGTCACAGTCCTCTCTTCATGAGACTACAGAGGGCGAGTGATTATGATTGACCATATGAGAGGAAGGGGAAGACTGGCCCCGCCGTGAAGCAGACTCGGGACTGCTCGAGACTCCGTCCTTCGCGGCTTTAATCTGAAGCCATGTATCCCCAAGTGCTTTGGCAAAGTGGTCGTCAACTGATCCTGTGATGGACACAGAGTTTGCCACTGGCTCAGGCTCCTTGTAATTCTTGCCAAGGCTTCGGCGGAAGTGCTCTTCCACCACTGGGTCACAGGCAGTGGTAGCTGGAGGGGGAAAGGAGGCAGAAGATGCGTTATTCCACACAGAATCCTGGCACCAAGTACTGCATTCTCCCCTATTCTCTCCCATTTTTCATCATCTCAGCAGAAAGCAAGACTTCTTTACATCATTATAGAACTGGCAGTGAACGGGGTGTGGAAGAAGAGGGAAGGATTTAAAATTCTGAAGAAAGAAATGAGTTAAACATTTGCATTTCTGTGACCTGCACCAGGTAAGCATTTGATAGATCATTATAGTTCTCCCTCAGGCTACTAACAGCTACAGGTCTGATTCTATGGAAACCCTCTCCCAAAACAATCACATAGAATTTATATTTAGGCTTAAATAGAATTAAAGATTGAAACAGTTCCCTAAAGTCAGCTCTGAAGCCTGCTGATACCAGTCAGATGGGAGGAGACCTCACTCTAATTTACAGCATGCCAAAAGCTGATTCTGGGGATTCATCTTCACATCCTTGTGCCAGGAGCCAGTCAGAACACTAGATGAATCATTACCTCTGCTTTAGGTACTGCCAGCAAAAAAAATGCTGTAATACTATTCCAAGAGGAACAAAGAGCCTCAATAGACACTTTTTGAACAGTAATAGTATTAACAACTCAGACTAAATAGGAGAGAGTTGCAGTTGTACAATTTAGAAACAATATCTGTGTGTACAAGTAAGATTTATCTTTCAAAAAAAAACCCCTTAAAGCTGTCAGGATCCATACTGTCGTCCTTCCTGCTACAGAAAGGCTTGATTGATCCCAAAATAAACGTCATGCACAAAGACCTCTTCAAGTGACAAGAGAGAAATATTTTCTGAAAACATTTACCACTGTTCCAAAGCCCCTGTGAATCCAGCTGGGGTCTCAATGAACCAGCTGGTTCCTTAGATAAGGAACAGCAGTTTTCTAGAAAACTTACAACATCTCACATCCTTAACTATTGATTTCTCCAAGAGTGGAATATATTCTCCAGGGTCTCACTTCAGCTTCTAATTCTAGTTTTCAAGAACACTGATCTTTAGTAAAAATAATATTAATAACTATTGCTACTAAATAACAGCAAGTGCCCTGCTATGCACTTTTGTGTCATCCTGGTGTTGCTACACCGACCCGTTGTGGTTGATGAAGCCCCACTGGCAGGGACTTTGGGAAATGCTGTGTGTTAATGCGACACATCAGCAGGTGTAGGAGTTGCAATGAAAGGGCTGTGTGCTCCCCGGCCGCACAGTGAACAGAAACATCCCAAGGTTTCCCAGCAAGTACTATATGAAAAGATTTCATGAAAAGTACTAATTGCACAGAAGGTAGAAAGCTACAGCTCCCTGCTCGGGTTGCTGTAGCAACTGCCCTCCAAAGCCTTTTGTGTTATCCGAGCAGAGAAAGGTGGAGGGTGTGTGCCTTGGAAGAGCATTTGTATCTGCAGGAAAAGATTTTGTGACTGCAGCTGAATCGTAAAACTCTGCTGACTACTGAAAGCCCGGGGAAACTGCAGCTCCTAAAACAAGAGCATGGCTGGATCCGCTGGCCCTGGCTGCTGTTTGGCAGTTAGACTAAAATAAACATAATGACTTGTCTGTGTGGGGTGTTGGGACTTTTTTTTTTTTTAAAGAAGCTTTTCAAAACAAGAGAAGGCCTCCCTCCCCCTCATTCTGAAATGGTACTTTGTGCTGTGGCGCAGGACTGATGGTCAGGAGGACTGCAGAGGGGCCTGTGCAGGATACAGAGAGGTGTCCACTGTCTCACCTCCTGTTATTCCCCGCAATATATCAGTGCCTACACCGTTAAGGCTGGTGAGATGATTTTGTTCTCAGATCTTGAGCAGGCAGTTAAAGAGTGCAGACGTGTAACTTACTGCTAGAGGGTCTCCTGTGGGCTTTTGAACCGCAGCCGCTGTGAGCAATGGGGCAGTGGGAGAGGTTACAGTTCCGGTTGTTCGCAGAAGCACAGGTGATGACAGATGGACGGTTCTAGTGTGGAGGAAAACAGACAACTGTCACTCGCTAAAGCAACCAGCCAGAGCCCTGTTAGCAGCAGCTCGTTGCATCATCGAGATGTACAAACACTGAACTGAATCCCAGCAGTGAAATAACCCAGAAAGTATCTGGTTCATAGAATCACAGACTGCTTTGGGTTGGAAGGGACCTTAAAGATCATCCAGTCCCAACCCCCCTGCCATCAGCAGGGACACCTTCCACTAGACCAGGTTGCTCAAAGCCTCATCCAGCCTGGCCTTGAACACTTCCAGGGAGGAGCAGCCACAGCTTCTCTGGGCAACCTGTTCCAGTGTCTGACCACCCTCACAGTGAAGAACTTCTTCCTAATATCTAATCTAAACCTCCCCTCTTTCAGCTTAAACCCATTTCCCCTTGTTTTGTCATAACTGCCCTTATGAAAAGTCCCTCCCCAGCTTTCTTGTAGCCCCTTCAGGTACTGGAAGTTCAATAAAGCATACTAAACCCCCAAATATTCAGATGTTATTTCTTTGATTGAAAAAACCCCACACTGCATTTCCATAATGGTTCTTCGTTATTTAAGTGGCAAGCAGCCATATAGAAAAAAGGCAGCATAAGAACAAATCATTAAAAGCATTAAAGTGATTTTACAGAGACTGTTTCCACTTCACAGGCATTACATATGCAGAACTAAATGTCAACACATTAAACACTTGTTTCATTCTATGTCCTCATATCCTTGTGGTTCCAGGACTCAGAACAGCTTTACAAATTTTACAGGTATTTGTCTTCTCGGTGTTAACCAAGTTTTAACGGCCTCACTTTTCATCCAGCAGTTAAGTTTTCCCAGCCTGACTAGTTCTGTGTTGGGTGCTTCAGCCACAAAACAATAACCCATGAGATGGAACATCTGAAGAGCTCCTGAGCCAGTCCTGACCGCAAGTACTTTCCTGTTGTAATTAATCAGCCTTTCTAGCACTACTTAGCAAACATCATCCTTTTTCATTCTCAACACATGCAAATTCCCCAAAATGTCCTGAAGTTCTTAATTCCACAACCTATACTTTGTGCAAAGTGTCAACAGAAAATACTCTTGGGACAGTTGTTTACTCTGTCCAGTTCCACTGGAACAAGGCCTGGGCAAAAGAAACCTCCCAGTTTCTCCAGGTGGCTGAAACGAAATAACCCGGGTATTGGGATATCTGTGCTTTGCATCTCTGGTCTGTTTGATGGTGCAAGGAGTCCACTCTGCTCTATTCAACGCAAGTGAGTAGTGTCCAAAAGATTAACAGAATTGAGGTAATGAACGCACTTTTAAGTTTGTCCATTTTACACACCTGTGCAGCAAACCCACAAAAATGACCTCTTTACCTACCACCACACAAAGCCAACGAGGAAGGAAAGAGTTTCCATTGTTTAGTGGTACTTTAGACAGAGTGAGAGCAAGACCAGAGTAAGCTTTCATGGGAAGGTTTAACACTATTTGTCTAGGCACAACAGAATGATGCTATTTACATCTTATTTACTCTTTATTTACTTTGCTGTCAGAGCAGTAAGGAAAGAAGTGAAGTATTTGGCTTTTCTGAAAGCAGCTCACAGGTGGAAGTATTTATTTTCTTTTTTTATAGGGGCCAAGATTCTGTGCATCTAGGAAGCATATGCTTATCTCTTCAGAAGAGTATTCTAGACATGCAGGAGGAGAGAGGAAGAGACGGGTAATGAGCAAGCTTGTCTCAGGAATGCAGGTACCAACACTGCAAGGGACCTGAGCGGCAGGGTGAGGCACCTTACGGGATCCCCTGGTATCGCTCTGCCTGCAGGTGCCCTGACCAGAGCATACACACATGGCTGGGAAAATACGGGGAGAAGCTGAGAATTTAGTAACACTGACTACAGCAGCTGAATAACCCTACCCTGCCTACAATGAGGAGGTATTTTTTCCCACCTCTTCATTAGAAACAGAGTAAGATGAAATCCCATTCAATGTGTTAAGGTTTTAAAAAAATAAATAAGCAAACGTAACCAACAAACAATCAAACTGTGGTTTCTTATTTTCAATACACGTTTTTCTTTGTATGATTTCTACTCTGTGCTCTGAGCAAGGTCTTACCTCAACACCCTATTTTCCCCAAGAAAACAGACTGTAATCTAGCTCAAAATGTCAACGATAACAAAAGAGAGAGGAATCTGGTACTGGGCAAGAGGAATCAGCCCAAGTCAAACACACCAAAATAGAAGAGTGTCAGCGGTGTTGGCTGCTACGCTGAGAGGCAGCGGTGGAACTATCAAAGGGCACCCGTGTCGTCAGTGGAAGCCTGTCCCTTCCTCCTCTGTCATCGCTGAAGGCTGCGAGCAAAGAGCCGTTCTGCACAGAACAATAACTCCACAATCCGTGTGCCAGGTGATGCCAGATAGCAGCAGCACCAGGGGAAAGTGAGGCAGTTTGGCACAGCAAAACGTAAAGGACTAGTACACACAGCCAACCACCATGAACATCTACGTGGTAGATGTAAAGTATAAGGCTCCAGTGAAAAACAGCTTTCACAAACTGCACATGAAAAACCTAGCCTCTGAAAGATCATCCACTCAAAGGGGTAACCCTCTGTAGGGCACGGTGGAAGGAAGGGAAAGGGGAAAGAAGGGGAAAGAAAGAAAGAAGGGGAAA
>NW_010288817.1:0-6297 GCF_000700745.2 Antrostomus carolinensis | reverse complement strand
CTGTGATTCTGTGTGATTCTGTGATCCCTTGAGTTCACATGCCAACACGTTATATAATCCCCTTCTTAAAAATATTGAATTGCATCTTCAAGTAACTTTGTTTTTTGCTCACATTGTTCCTGTTGAAAAGCTGCTGCCAGGGAATCATTCTCATGGGTGGAAATGGTTTAAATTTCTGCTAAAATCTATTCATGGTTATACTCATTTGTTCTTCTGCTGGCACTGCCCTGCAGCTTTTCTCTTGGTAGACGTCTACCCCCTGATGTTACATATAAATCAAAACTGTTTCTCTTCTCAGTCTTTACTTTCCTGGATTAAACAAGCCAAATTCTTCCTGTCATCTCTTGGACGATCATCTCTCCATTCCCCACTTCTCCTGGGTGTATAACCTGGACTTGGGCCAGGCTGAATTTCTCTTTCTTGAACATGAAAACCAATATGCACATAAGAAACAAAGTACATATGGCTTTTACAATGCTCTAACTATTTGTCATTTGTAATTATACTATATTGCCCCTCTGGACAATGTTTTAGCACTATAAAGGTGATCTTCTAGTACAGGAATAACATTGGTTACACTGAAGCAGTTGTGTACACAGTGAGGAGCAAGGAGCTAAAACACCTGCTTTTACCTTTATCTCTTTGCTGTCAGAGTCTGCTGTAAAGAATGTGCACCAGGTTCACGTGTCCAGGTGTTCTAAATCCTCTTCAAAAGCGGAAGAGGTTCAAGGGTCTGGGGGTCTTACCTACTGGGCCACTAGGGAAAGGTACATTTATCTGGAGAGGGTTGTTGAAGATACACAGTATGATTTCTTCTGAGAAAGGAATTGGCTCAGGACATAACCTGGAGACTGGTGTAAATGATGGGCTTAACTCTGGAGGAGCTGGCCAGATGTATTCCACCTGCAGGGATGAGAAACAGAGCAGTCTGAGCAGATAAGCTTGAATTTGCTCTCTTCTGTGGTCTGCCTTTATGTTTTTAAGACAGAGGTATGTAATTCATTCTTTCAGTATGTATTTTCCAGCCAACCTAAAACTATGGAGAAAGTTTTATTTCTGATGTAGGCAGGGGGGCTGAATATTGCCACTATAGGCAGCTATAAAAAGATATTTTGGTTTTATACTTGCTGTGTGCTTAGATGATATGGAAAGAGAATACTAATATTTCACATGTAACTGAGGTACCCCTTTCCCATCACTGCTGTCTACACAAACCATTGCTGCCTATACTGACCTGCTTCTCTGTTCCTGGTGGCCTTCCAAATTATAATCTGCTGTGTTCATTAGGAGTCCATTAAAATCGATGGACCATTAAAGCCTGCCTGGTAAATCTGGCAGCAGTCAACAGATTAAATTCAAGGTCCAGCCAAACATATTAGAAACGGTTTCTTGCTGACCACAGCCACCCCAACCGAGACTTGTGTCTGAAAATGAAATACTGTAATCTCTCTGGCTGTCAGCTAGCCTGCTGTTATTTGTGCTAAGGCTTCCCCTGCTGTGAAGATAGCTATATTTACAGTGGTTATTTATTCAGCTTCATATTATGTTTATCTATTAATCATATAGTGACATACTCTGTTTCATTTGGTTAAGTGGAATAGAACACTTTGTGTATAAAGCACAACCTTCCATTCATCTTTCTTTCTCCAACTTGAATTGCCTGGTCTTGCTATAATAAAATTAAGTTGTAGAGTTTTAAGCAATATCCTCACACTAAGGTCTCTTCTTATAGGAAAGGCAAATGCAAATAAAATTTCCTTCTCTTTACTACGTACACCCCATAAAACCCTGCATACACTTACACTTGTACCTCTGTTCATGGGATTAGTTCTCCTGACATGAGTAGGACTGTTCCCAGGGGTTATGTCATGCCCCTTCTGAAGCATGCATAAGATCTCAGCTATAGAAAATCACTACTGTATCATTTTCATATTTTATTTATGACACTTTACTCTTCTTATGAACTAAGCTTTCTGGTTATAAGTCGAACTTCTTACATCCTCACAAATGCAATTCAAACTGTCAAAATTAAAGCATCCAGTTCAAGTGAGTCAGCTAGGGTTTCCAGAAGTCAGAGAAGAGAGAGAAGCCAGTCTAAATGGCAAACCATTCTGGGGTTTGGAGCAAAAGCACCTTCTGGAAATGCTATGAGCTTAGTCTAGGCAGCTAGCATTTTGAGGATGAAAGCAAGCAGAAGGAATTCCCTCCTGTCTCACAGATGAATATTATTTCAGAAAATAACAGCCTGCTGCACAAGACAAAATAATAACACTGTAGAGGACTTGATTGATTTTATAGGACAAACTAACTCTTCAGTAGATTTTTTTTTTTTTTTTTTTTTTCATTTTGCATGAGCCTATTTTTGGTTCCCTCAGCACTGGAGAAAGCTGACTGGATGGGGATAGGGTCATAATGCTTTTTCAATTTTAACCCAGAACTACCTATTCACATAAACCAAGAAAAATTATCTCAAACTGATTTTTATGCACTTCACTGAAAAGTAATACATATAAAAGTATGGGATAGAATAGAGAGAAATAAGTAGCAGCATAGTAGAGCCACAGAATAGCTTATAGCATGACTAGAAGCAATATTTGGTAATTCACAAAAAGCTATTTCTTAAATTAATCACACAGGCTTTTGGATACAAAATCTTGTTGCTGTTTGGCAAAGATGTAGGTATAGCCTTATTTTATTATTCAGATCTTACCTAAAGTAATTAAAAGAGACTATAAAATCAACTATCTGAACTCCTGTTCAGTTAGATGGGAGCAAACAGATGAAATTGGTAGTAATTTTTTCCAAGCAATTTGCAGGCTGGAACTAATTAATATAAAAATGATTACAAGAAATATACTGTAGTACTAACTTCTAGCTTATGTTTGTTCTGGAGGCTAGTAAGTTATTATTAGCTTCAGATAAGTTAACTGCTATTACAATTTTTACGGTGACACAAACATAGCACCTTTTCTTGGTTTAATCATCTTCATTCCAGTCTTTCATCCACACCCACCAGTGGGTGTCAATTGAGCAATATGCATTTTGCATCTAACAATAACTATTTAATAAAGTACTCATTAGCATGCAGCTGCTGGCTGCTGTTCAAAGTCTGCACCCTGAGATATGGCAAAGGGCTTCATCTCTCTTTGGCTTCCACAGGACTTATAGATATTCCATTATATGGCTGATTGGTCTGTAAAAGGGACAGTATTTCCCTTACAGTGCTTATAGCATCCTGATCAGTCCTGTAATGTCAATCAAATTTACATCATTTGGGTTTGTGAGGATTTGTGCATGGAGCCACATATATTTCAATGTGTTCTCTAGGAATTCCAACATATTTTGTTCCAGGAGAAATTGCATTATTTTATTTGATTATTTTTTTTTTCTTCCTAGAAGTGTATAAGGAGCTGCACTTGACATTTGCATTTTGTTTTTTCAGTATGAAGTTGTAAATTAGTCCCAGATGCCTTGCAGTTTAGGCATGGAGAATCATGAACTTCTGTAAACCTTTTGATGTTCTCTGTCTATGATTAAAAGACTATAATAAATCTATCCACAAAGATGTTAAAAAGCTAAAGCTGCAAGAGCTTCTTAAGAATAGCCTAATCATCTCTCTAAAAATATGGGCTTGCATCAGACAAACATTTCTTTGCTCTAATTTCACAGATTATCAGATTTTACACAGGGAGCTCCACATGGTGGTATATCAAACACCCTCATCTTCTCTCACAGCACCCAACAGAGACAGAAGAGAAAATGCTTTTTCACATAGGATAGGATTAATTGCTGTATCATAATGCTGCGGTCAAAACTGAACAAACTCTCAAGCCCTGCTGAATGGGTATCAGACATACCATACATACATATCTGTGTGTAGTCACAGAATCATTAAGGTTGGAAAAGACTTCTAATATCAACCAGTACAACTGTCAACTCATCACCACCATGCCCACTAAACCATATTTCTGAGTGCTACATCTACATGTTTCTTGAACACCTCCAGAGATGGAGACTCCACCACTGAGCAGCCTTTTCCAATGCTTGACCACTCTTTCAGGGAATAAATTTTTCCTAATATCAAATCTGAACCTCCCCTGGCACAACTTGAGGGCATTTCTTCTTGGCCTATTACTTGTTACCTGGAAGAAGAGACCAACACCCACCTCACTGCAACCTCCTTTCAGGTAGTTGCAGAGAGCAATAAGGTCTCCCTTCAGCCTCCTCTTCTCCAGGCTAAACAACCGCAGTTCCCTCAGCCACTCCCCATAAGACTTGTTCTACAGGCCCTTCACCAGCTCTGCTGCCCTTCTTTGGACCTGCTCCAGTGCCTCAATGTCCTTCCTGTAGTGAGGGACCCGAAACTGAACACAGTACTCGAGGTGCAGCCTCACCAGTGCTGAGTAGAGAGGGATGATCACTTCCCTGGTCCTGCTGGCCACACAGTTTCTGATACAGGCCAGGATGCTGTTGGCCTTCTTGGCCACCTGGGCACACTACTGGCTCATATTCAGCCAGCTGTCGACCAACACCCCCAGGTCCTTTTCCGCCAGGCAGCTCTCCAGCCACTCTTCGCCAAGCCTGTAGCGTTGCATGGGCCTGTTGTGACCCAAGGGCAGGACCTGGCACTTGGCCTTGGTGAACATCATACACTTGGTTGTAGCCCATTAGTCCAACCTGTTCAGATTCTTCTATAGAGCCTTCCCACACTCAAGTGAATCAACTTCTACCCAGCTTAGTGTCATCTGCGAACTTACTGAAGGTGCACTCAATCCTCTTGCCCAGATCATTGATAAAGACGTTAAACAGAGCTGGCCCCAACACTGATCCTTGGGGAACACCACTTGTTACCGGCTGCCAAGTGGATTTAACTCCATTCATCACAACTCTTTGGGCTCATCCAGCCAATTTTTTACCCAGCTGAGAGTATGGCTGTCCAGGCCATTTCAAGCTATACTGTCACATTCAGGTGACAGAAAATCTTCACTTAAGGCAAATATTAGAAAGCTCCCCAGAAATTTACCTCATTTAGCTATTTTGGGGATTTCTTTTTTTTTTCCTTTATATCCATTAGGTATTAACTGAAAAAGATCCCATCACCTCCATCAGTTGAGGATGGGATCCCCAGTACCTTGTTGAGAGCTCTGTAAGGAGCATTTCCTGTTGTTCAGCTGTTATTTAATGTTTTCATTCATTTTCTGAATGTAAAATATCATGTACTCCATTGTCAAGGTGGTTTTTTTATTATGATGGCTCAAATCCTCACTAAAGTCAAAAGGCCCACAGCACATTCAGGGACTTAGGAGGTTGAAGGCAAATTACAGCTTTTTGTTTGTTTGGGTTTTTTTAACCCACATATTGTGACAGCATGCTGCATAGCCTGGCCTCTGCTTCCTCTAACTTTTGTTATTATCTCTTATTTCAGGTAGGCAGGATGTTGGTCACCATCAGTGCTCCTTTTCCTTCACCACTCTCTCTTTTCTTTAAATATGTCTTTCTGCAGCAACAGCCCCTCAGAAAATATGCAATGTGTGTGAATTTATCCCAGTCCTGCCGCTCCATGTGATCGTGTCGACATTGGGATGATTGTGCTGGAGTGATGCTGAAACAGGGCTGACTTTGCCAGTGTGCTGGCAGTGAAGTGCAAAGTATCTGTGTCACCCCTGAGCAGATCAGTTGGGTCATTCATGTGCACAAAATCTGCTGAACTGAATTGAAAACCTCATGGACACTAAGTTACTTGCTTGTGTAAATATTTGCCAGTTATGGTCTTAAGTCAACAAGTAAAGGCAGGAAGCCTCAGGGCACAACTTAGGAAATCTGAGACATACAGATTCTGAAAATGTCGTGGCCCTTTGGGAGCTTTGTTCTGATTCATTACCTTGTGTTTTGTACTTCGTGTGAGAAGTGATGGCAATTTTGCACATTTATTTGGTGAAGTCTTTTTTCCCTGACTTTTATTTGACTTGTTTGCAGCAATTTTTTTTCTTATGAGTGTCATATAATTTCCCACCAGCTTTCTTTTCTGTTCATATCTAGTTCTTTCCATCTTTCTGAAGAGGATTTGTCCCCTACTCTTTTTATCAGAGCCTTTTTATCATTTCTTTTACTCATAGTTGGAATCTCTCAAATTCCTCCTGGTTTATCAGTGTCATCCTGTAGTCAACTGCCTAGGAGTGCATACAGCTATCCAACTGCAATATTTCCTAAAGACATATGAAAAAGAGTAATTACTTCTCTGGCCTTATAAATGATACCCCATAGTATTGTGGTGGTTTAACCACAGGTAGGACCATA
>NW_010288816.1:0-7922 GCF_000700745.2 Antrostomus carolinensis | reverse complement strand
GTCTGTGGAGTTGTTTATCTCACATCTTCTCGCTCCTCTCTCTCTCGCTGCAACGTGTGCAGCTTTTTTTCTCTTCCCCCTTTTTTTTCTTAATTATGTTATCACAGAGGCGTTACTGATGGGCTCGGCCTTTTTTTTGGCGGGTCTGTCTTGTAGCCGGCCGGCATTGGCTGTGTCAGACATGGGGGAAGCTTCTGGCAGCTTCTCACAGAAGCCACCCCATGACCCCCCCACTACCAAAACCCAGCCACGCAAACCCAATACAATCTTTCTCTTGGCTTGATGAATTCACTAAATGTTTTTATACACTGCTTATATTCCTGATGGACTCCTCTCTTCCTCTCATATTTTTGTTATTTTAGTAGAACATCTTTTTGTTGTACAGCATAAATTGTTTGTGTTAATGTGTAAGTTGCAGGGTGTGTGGTCTATCTGAGACCCAAGCAAGCTTTCCTACTCTTGCTTGGCAGTTCCCATGGCAGCATCTGTTAGCTCTCCCTTGGTCTAACATCTTTCTGATTTACCTCCACTTGCCTCTTCTATTATCTCCTCTTGCCACCAATTTCCTCTTTCCTAGCATCTGACAAGTTGACTAGAACCTTCATATAGCAACTATCACAGCTCCCCCAGCATCTTTCAGCCCTTGCTGACAGCTGAATAATATGGTGTCTCTCCTGTTTCAGAACTGCTGTTCCCATATAATAATTTTCAGAGAATAATTCTTCTGATGCCCTCTGTTTCTTTTTCCTCTGCCCCCCAATTCTTCATAGTCGGTTTACAGTTTCTCCAGTATTTACTCCCCAGCAATTCATTCTGACTTTGTAAGTGGAAGCAAGAAGCTGAATAAGTTCCACTCGAATGCTGAGCTGTGTATTTTTGGGGGCGGGGGGGTGTTCAAGTCTCACGACAGAAAATCATTATCTTGTCAGACCGACAGGTAATACTTAGGGTCCAATTTCTGCAGTGCAAACACTTGCATGGCCTGAAAGTAATGTATATAAACATTTGACAACAATTGCTTGGAATTTACTATGGCTGAAAACATTCACATCAGTAAAACTAATTCAGCGAAACGCTTGCAGAAAGCTACATTGTTATCTCTCTAGAAAGTATGGAAACTCCATAATGCTTGGTATTTTTCTTGAAGTCTCATTTTCTGCAAGAATCTCAGCTTTTGCTCAAAATAAAAGTCAAATTTTAAAAGATATTTTTATCAGAAAAATATTGAAAATGTGATCTGTATCCTAAAGACCAAAAAAACCCCAAAACATGCAAACAAACAAAACCCCAAAACTAAGAGAATACAATAAAAGGTATATATGTCTTTAAATCTCATCATTCTGTGAACCAGGCTTGTCACAGCTTAATCCAACAAGCTAGAATATTGAAGAAAATGTATTCAACCCAAAAGCATGCTTTTAATGATTCTTGGGCTATTTTTGCAACACTTGCTGAACCTGTTCCCTTTCTAAAAGTCAGGTATAATGCACCTGGTGTTTAAAAATAGGCATAAAGCACAGCTTTGTTATATACTCAGTATGGTTCTCAAATGCATTCATGTGCTTCTGGTTCTTGCAGCTCTGGAAGAAGAGGTGTTTCCTTGCCTTTACTTGTTTTCTGCCTGCAGTTCCCACCACCTGTAGCGGCCTTTGTGGAAGCTATTTTGATCTCACTGGAAAGTACTGACCTGTATAAAACTATGTGGAGCTGAGAGTGTCCCTGAGAAGCCATGATGCAGCAAAGTCAGTCATCCTCTGTTTCAGGAGGTTAAAGATATGGCTGTGCCTGAGCAACTCACTACCTTTGTGTGCAGTGGAGAGCATCTCTCAGCTGTGTTCCAGCACCAGTTCTCCACCCACCCCTATCATCCTTGTGCAGGACACCCAGGGAACAGCAGGTGATGTTGTCTTCAACACCACGCTGTCATGCTGGATTATGCAGAATCGCAGACTGGCTGAGGAAAGATGGTACCTCTGGGGTTCATCTGGTCTGACCCCCTGCTCAGGGCAGGGTCAGTGAGAGCATGTTGCTCCAGGCCGTGTCCAGCTGGGATTTTAATATCGCCATGGATGGAGACTCCATAACCTCTCTGGGCAACCTGTGCCAGGGCTTGATCAGCCTCACAGTAGAGAAGTGTCTTCTCATGTTCAGTGGAACCTCCTGTGTTTCAGTTTGCGCCCATTGCCTCTCCTGTCACTGGGCACCATTGAGAAGGGTCTGGCTCCATAATCTTTACTCCTCTATAAATACCATCAGATATTTATATATATACACACACACCACCACCACCATATATAAATGCTATAGTGTGTTTTTAGACATGGAGAAGATCCCACTGAATCTCATCCATGCTGAACAGTTCCAGCTCTCTCAGCCTCTCCTTGTATATGTGCTATAATGTATACCTACCAACTGTTTTCCATGCTCAGCTGCATCCCTGGATATTCTGGTTTCTCGATGTTTGTTTATACCACATGGGCACTTCTCTTATTTCTTAATGTACCTGTGCATGTTTTGTGTGCTCAAATAATTTTAAATTGCTGTTATCTTCTTACCTCTCCATCTACAGCAGGCAGATACATACTGGTCAGCAAGAAGTAAACTACACTAGCAGGGTCTTCCAATATACCTGAAAAAGTAATGAAAAATTACTCACATTGTATTTTTGTGTGTTTGGTACAGCCTCAGTGGCAAAGCTCTAAAGCAAAAGTGAACCCCTACCTGGCCCCATTCCCTGTAAAGATTTCAAAGGAGAAGGAAAACCTAAAAAAGGAGGGAAACCCTATTGATATCTCATGGAAAGGAGGGGAGACAGGAAGAAAGGACCAGCGGACAGGCCTGAGGTGTGTGAGTGTGGCTGAAGTTGCTTCATTAGGTCTGAGAAGTGCTTCTGTTAAAAGTCATCCCATAAAGTGAAGCAGAGCTTTTAATGGCAACAGAGCCCAGGAGCCCGGGCCAGCTGGCCTGCCGAAACCTCTGGCAATAAGTGGAAGAGTCCCAGCACTGGGCACAGCAGTTGCAGACTGCCCAGAGTGTGCTGGTTTTGTCTGGGATAGAGCTTATTTTCTTCACAGTAGCTGGTATGGGGCTGTGTTTTGGATTTGTGCTGGAAACAGTGTTGATGATGCAGAGATGGTTTTGTTATTGCCGAGCAGTGCTGACACAGCGTCAAGGCCTTTTCTGCTTCTCACCCCACCCCACCAATGAGTGGGCTGGGGGTGCACAACAGGTTGGGGGGGGAGACAGCTGGGACAGCTGATCCCAGCTGACCAAATAGATATTCCATACTGTATGGTGTCATGCTCAGCATATAAAGCTGGGGAAAGAAGAAGGAAGGGGGGATGTTCGGAATGATGACGTTTGTCTTCCCAAGTAACCATTATGTGTGATGGAGCCCTGCTTTCCTGGAGATGGCTGAACACCTGCCTGCCCATGGGAAGTGGTGAATTAACTGTTTTGCTTTGTTTGTGTGTGTGGCCTTTGCTTTGCCTGTTAAACTGTCCTTAGCTCAACCCATGAGTGTTCTCACTTTTACCCTTCCGATTCTCTCCCCCATCCCCCTGGGGGGAGTGAGCAAGCAGCTGTGTGGGGCTTAGTTGACCGATGGGGTTAAACAGCAACAGTGAGGAAGGAGGAGTTGAGGAAGCTCAGGGTGTCCTTTCCACCTGTGGGAAAACGCCTGCTTGAGCTGTTGCTTCTGATCTGAAAAAAAGAGAGAGGAGCCAAGGGGTTTCATGTCTGTTGGGTTGAAGAGTGGCTGATGGCACAAGGACCAAGAGAAGGTCCTTTCACACAGCTGGCATGCCAGCCTAAGCTGTGACACCTAATGGTCCCAAATGCCCAGGCTAATGTTGCTCTGGAGGGCCTGGTGATGGTTGCCCTGCCTAAGGACAGAAAAGGATGAGATAGCTCTAGATAAACTTAGATAACTTTTGTTGCCCTTGCAAATGTTTTCTTTTTTTATCCTCAGCTAAAATAGTGTTGTGACAGTAATCACTTTATGTCTGAGAATAAATTGGGAAAATGAACTCCTTGAGCATGAGGATGGTTAGGTGTCATTTTCTCACGGAGGATGAGAAGTGGAGGAAGGGAGCCAAATGACCCCATGTAAACACAGCCCTTTGTCTTCCCAACCCAGCCCTGGCAGAAGGACTAGGCAGGAAAAAGAGGCGCCTTTAGCTTGCCTGTCTGCAGCTATTGACTTGGTTTAACTTTGGCAGGTTCTTTGGATATTACAGGACAGAACCACTCCCTGCAGTCAGAGTTGTTGTAACAAAATCTTCATAAAACCATTAATTGTACAATCCTGTCTAGCTACTTCTTTGCGAGTGTTAGTTCACTGCACTAAGAGCCCATGAACAAGTATTTCTTATTGGTTGCATAACCTGGGTAAAGTCCTGAAATGAAAGCTGCTCCATAAAGGGTGGAGAGACTCAAAACCAGAGCAAGCTCTTTGCCAGTGACACGTGCACCTCTGCCTGCCCCAGTGGGATTAAACCTGAGTGAAGCCCCTCTGGATGAACCTGGCTGGGTCAGGATGGAGTTATACATGCCCTTAAGCCCATGGCCAGGCTGTAGGGCTCTACCATGATCCCAGCACTGAAGGAGACATTACACCAGGGGGCCAAGGCCATGACATGGGTATATTTCTGCCATAGCAGAAGCAGCACAAGGACACCTCCATGCCGAGGCCTTACAATGTGGCAGCTGCCACGTGCGTGCCAGCAAGGCAGGACTGCTTCCCACGAAGGGTGTACATCATGGTGATCCATCATCATGGTGAGTATGATCCACTGGCAGCATAGGAATGGGGTGGGGAGCAATGGAGCTGGGGAATTTGGCACCCTGCCATTCCTGGCTAGTTTGCACACACACGTGCCCACACATGAATTGCCAGGAAGCCCCTTCTCCTCTTCTCCTTCCTCTCCTAGCCCCCAGCATCTGACTCCAAGGGCCCAATGCCAGGGGCCTCACTTACTTTTCACTGATGGAGAGGCTCTGGGAGCTCTTCTGGGGAGCAGAAATGCAGAGACAGGAGGCGCTCACTCCACCAAACCACAGTGAAGCCCAAGAAATAGCTACACAAAACTTGCTTCTAGAAGATCTCCTTGGGAAACTCTGGTTCTCCTTGGGATCTCCCAAGGAAACTCTCTCCTTGGGAGACTCTGGTTCAGTTTTCTTGTTTACTCCCATGTCTGTGAAAATGGGAGCACCCTTCGACCAGCCCAGGGCTTGGATAAGGCCGTGTTCCCTGGTAAAGGGGTAACACCTGGTGCTATTGAGGTGCTGTCAAAGGTAGCACCTTGCTTTACCATATGGTGTTATCACACTCTGCCTCTGAATTTCAGCCCCATATGGATATTTACAGAATGAAGAGAGGTAGCTTATTTTTTTCAGGTTTCTCTCATTTTCCCTCACCTCAAATATTTGACTAATATTCGAGCATGTTGGCACTTCACATTCCCGTAGCCATGCTGCATATACCATCAGTCCTTGAAGACTATTTCTGTCTAATCCCATTCCCTAGATATCTTTCTTTTATAGTCCAAAATTAGGCCTGGACGGTAAATTATTTCTTCTGTCTCATAAAAATATTTTGATATAAAAAAAAATAATTTTTTTTAAGCTTTGGAAAATAGAAGTTTTTGAAAGTAAGGCTAAAGACTGAAAAAATAGCTATAAAACAAATGGCAGGGAGAGGCAGTGTGCAGGCTTTGCACAAAGTGGGTGCAACACTGAAACTGGAAAACAGGGTTGTTCACATGAAAAGTTGTCATTTAAAAAAATATGCCACTTCTACAATGATAAAATTATTAAGTAAGAAGTCCTAACCACATGTACCCCCAATTCCCTTCTTCTAAAACTATGCAGTACCTTTCTTTCATTTCATCCTCAGAATACCAGTAACTTTCTCTGCTTGTTCTTCCTTTCTTAAAAAGAAATGAAGCAAAATAGTATTCATAATTCTGTAAAGAAAATTACTTTCGCTCCTATTCCCTTGCATATTATTTTTGTAAAGGTTATCCATAAATCAATCTCTTGCTGCATTTCTTCTTTGCAGTGACCTGGTAAAATGTGGAATGCTCTGTAGCTAGAAATGGAATTGTGTAGACACAAAAATCATATCCATAACCATCCTGTGGATACTTATCTCAAGATGTGTCTCTGTGTCCTTCAGAGCAATAACTGTAGCAACTGAGAATGGGGCAGGGGGAGCTTAAATGTTATGACACATTTATTTCCAGCAGATGTAATTACACTTCAGAGAAACCATAGTGGTCATAACATAAGGGACATTCTTACGTACTGGAGAAGCTTTAAAGCCATTAAAATAAAATACGAACCGTTAAAGCTCTTCAGGTACTTTTCAATTTCTTATTTAAGGCACAGACACTGAAGATTGCAGTTGTGTTTTTCTGTTTGATGTCTACTAACTCTTTTAAAAAACTAAAAGGGCCGTGCTGTCAGGCTGCCTCTTCCATAGGAATAAAAAAAATGAACCCAAGTTGAGCAAACTTATTTTTGTGATGCTCTGATTTATAATATTCATGCTATGTAGTTCAGTTAGGATGTAAAACAACTTATACATGTGAAACAGAAGCATGTTCTTCCCTCTTGCAGCAAAAGGATTTTTATTTGATACCAGAAGATGAACAGCATAACATGCAGGGTAGAATTGATGATCAGGAGCCCAGAGGTGTTTGCTGAAGGAAGCTAAGCTGCTATGCCCAGTGCAGAAGGAAAGAGCCAGACCTAGAGGGAGGGTGATGTTGAGATGGAGCAGGTGGGGAAGGAGGAGCTGGCTGGCCAGCCTGGCACAGGCACTGCAGCTGCTGCACAGAGCTTGCAAAAGTGCCTTTGTTTTGCAGCTGCTTGAGGAACTGGATGCAATTTTTTATAGATGAGCTGCAACACAGCTGAAGTCTCTTTTCCTGTGAAGTGATGTGCTTTATAGAGGGCTTAAGATGTGTAGATAAAAAGAGTGTGAGACATGCACAGTGCACCATACAGAGTACTTTTCTTAAAGGTAACCAGTATGGCTACAGACAGGATCAAATGGATGCCCAGTAAAGCGATTTGTTCTGGAGGAGACCAAGAGCGTACATCAGAGTCCTTTAGGAACACGATGAATATCTTTTCATGGGTGTCTGCTGAGAAATTATGGCTTTTGCTTATGCAGCACTGCCTGTTTTTATTGTGAAGAGGTTTTCAAAGGCTGCTGGTGTCCTTTGGCACATTGCTCCTTTAAGTGTCATAGTATGACAATGAAAACCATCACACAGTATGGAAAAAATCCCTACATCAGGTATTACTCTTCACTAGAAAGCTATACTGTAGTTTAAATTAGCAAGATGCTTCTGAACCCTTATTTAAAATGTGTTTGCACTGACATCCCAATAAAAGAGTTCCTTTATTTAATTGCACTGTCAGTGCCGATGCTTTCAGCTAAAACCATCTGCAGTTAGACCTTTTAATAGAAAGTGACAATTTAAATTGCCACGATAGCAGCATGAATGGTGCTTTAAGTCATTACTAACCTGATGCTGCAGTTGGCTCCAGACCAGTTTATTAAAGCAAAAGAGAGGTGGAGGGAGTAGGGGAAGAGGAAATTAAGCGGCGGATCATTAATTCCTTTGGTACTCACTGTAACAACCGTAGCTGTGATGAACCTCTTTGCCTGTACGATGGAGGCTGTAGAACCCCGTCCTCGCGTTGCATTAACCGACGTCCCTCGCTGGTGAATGGGGGACACGGATTTGAGCTTGCTGCCCCGCGGGGTGGGTCCGGGTCTCCCCGCTCGCTGCCACGGCCTGTTGGGTGGGCACCGTTGTTTTGGACATGGGCTGGGGTCTGGCAGGGCCCCAGCCTCACAGAGCCTGAGCAACAGGTCTGGGGCAAGGCTCAGCCCCCTGCATGGCTGG
>NW_010288815.1:0-1746 GCF_000700745.2 Antrostomus carolinensis | reverse complement strand
GGCTCCGGGGAAATCTTATAGTGGCCTTCCAACACCTGAAGAAAGTTGGGGAGGGACTTTTTACAAAAGCAGGTAGTGATAGAACAAGGAGTAATGGCTTCAAAAACCAGAAGAGGGTAGGTTTAGAATAGATATTAGAAGAAATTCTTCACTGTGAGGGCGGTGGGACACTGAAACAGGTTGCCCAGAAAAGTGGTGGATACCCCCTCCCTGGAAGTGTTTAAGGCCAGGTTGGATGAGGCTTTGAGCAACCTGATCTAGTGGAAGGTGCCTCTGCACGTGGCAGGGAGTTTGGAACTAGATGATCTTTAAGGTCCCTTCCAATCCAAACCATTCTATGATTCTATGAAAAAACATGGGATTTAAGTAAAATATACATCTCAAAGAAGTTATAATTTGTGTATGGCAAAGCTGGTATGCTTGCTTATAGATATGACAGAAATTTGATTCCCATATTGTTCAAGAAACTGAGGGCAACTATGTGAAGGACTTCATGAGTAGATTACTCATATGCTAAAGCATACCCGCTTGAGGCTAACATTGGAGCAAAGAGCAGCCAAATTGGCTAGACCAAATATATTTTTTGTCCCATGTTTTCCTTCAAGAGTAGTCAGTAGCACACATTCAAAGATCTTAAGATACCAGACAAGTATATCCAATTCCTCTGGCATACCTTCCAACCTAGAAAAATTGATTAAGTGCTGGTTATTTAGATCTGGAGACTCTATCTAGACTGTTAGGCTTTGCAGTTGAAGTGGACTTGTCCTTTAGCAATGTGGCTAGCCTTTCAGAAGCCATTTATATTTTTGGCCTCCTGTGATAATCATTTCCCCTGTTTCATTACTTGTGTAAAAAATAACCTTTCTTCACTTTGTAGTCTGCGAATTTCACTGGCAACTACAATGGCTGCACCTTGTGCTTATCAGAAGTAGGGAATAACTTATCACCTTCATGTCTTTCAGGATGATAAAATTCTTATATCTCAACTTAGCCATCTTTTCCCTAACCTATTCTATTTTCTTTCTTGTCTTCTAGGAATTATGGGACATCTGCCTCTTTGGT
Source organism: Antrostomus carolinensis (assembly GCF_000700745.2). Classification (NCBI taxonomy): domain Eukaryota; kingdom Metazoa; phylum Chordata; class Aves; order Caprimulgiformes; family Caprimulgidae; genus Antrostomus; species Antrostomus carolinensis. Next base: position 684 of record NW_010288815.1, on the reverse strand, counting down.
AGCTTCTCTACTTCTTATATGGTTATTTTGAAACTGGATGACTAGGGTTGTGTGAAGTATTCAAGAAATGGCTACAGAATGCATTTGTTTGGTGTTATGATTATGATCTCTTTGTTTTCACTTTATTTTCTAACAATTACTTTTGTCTTTTTAACTGCTGATATATGTTCAGATTGCATTTTCAGACTGATCTGTATGTTGCTTTCTGGAGTGGCAAGAGCTGATTTAAAGCCTGGCAGAGTGCAGGTATAAATAAAATAACATTTTAAACCATCCACATTAATTTACATTTATTGACACTGAGTTTTACTTTCTATTGTAAGAACCTTCTCTATTTCTTCAGTCGTTGCTCTGAGTAATTATGTAACACAGGAAGAAGAATGAGTACAGAAATCCAAAATCACAGGATGCTAGGGATTGGAAGGGACCTCGAAAAATCATCTAGTCCAATCCCCCTGCTGGAGCAGGAACCTAAATGAGATCACATAGAAAGGCATCCAGGCGGGTTTTGAATGTCTCCAGAGAAGGAGACTCCACAACCTCCCTGGGCAACCTGTTCCAGGGCTCTGTCACCCTCACTGTAAAGAAGTTCCTTCTGAAATTTAAGTGGAACCTCCTGTGTTCCAGCTTACACTAATTATCCCTTGTCCTGTCACTGGGCGTCACTGAGAAGAGCCTGGCTCC
>NW_010288814.1:0-3502 GCF_000700745.2 Antrostomus carolinensis | reverse complement strand
TATTTATTATATTATAATTATTCTGATAACTCCTTGTCTAATTTCTTTAATTGTTCTCTTCACAAAAGTCCTTTTTCAAAACCCTGTTCCAGCCCTCTGGGTAAAAGCGAACTTTTTAAAGACAAACCTTTTGTGCATCTGCAGTTGAAAGTTGTGTTACTATTCACTTACAGTAGCTCACAACATGTTAGGCCCTAACTCTATCAATAGAAAGAAAATTGTGATTCCCATGCAAAATTTGCCTTAGTGTAAAACTGGGAAAATATATTAGTGGCTCTACAAATTTTAATAGCCTCGTATTCACAAACGAAACTTCTAGTTCACTCCAAGTCACGCTGGAAACATACATGCATAACTCACTCATGCAAACAGTTTCAGTCTGAGTTCACCCTCAGCTGCTGGATGCCCTCATGTCCCCAACACGTGGGAAGAGCATGCAATGACTGCACAGATGAAGTTTTCTTCCTGTGGAAACCACCCTGTACGTGTGTGCATATGCCTGCACAGGAATGTGTGTGTTCATGCGTGGAGATGACAGCACTCATGTTACTGCCTTCCTCTCCAGATACAGAATTTGAGTAGGGCTAAACGGTACACTCACACAAGGGAATTTGGGGATGTTTCTCACTTTAGTAAAATACACATAACTTTAGAGCTTAGGCAGAGTCTTTGAGTAGTCAAGTATACATGTGGGTATTTGCAGGATCAAAAGATAGGTAGAGTACAGAAAATGAAAGGGAAAGTAAAAATATCTGTCAGCTTGCTATCTTAGACTGTATATTATGCTAATAAGACATTTTTGTCATGTTAGTGGTATAGAAATTTTTTTTCTGTACAAACACTTCAGCCATAGTCTTCCAGGAGTGTCCATATTTATCACTGCTTTTAAATTGTAAAGTGACAAAAGACTTCCATTAAACACATTAGATGTTCTTGATAAGTATTTTTAAAAAAGAACCAATCAGTGTGTTGAAATTAATGGCAATCTACAACGTCTCATAATATTCAATCACCACTTAGCAGATAAATAATGAAGATGAAAGTTTCCCCATTTTCACTACAGATCACCCCTGGCTCTAGTTTGCCGCTTCAGCAGCTCTCTGAAAAGGATATGTCTTGCAGTATGCCCTCAAGAGCATTAGACCAGGGCTATTTCAGATTGAGGAGACTTCGCTGAGAATGCACTGCCAAGACTCCTTTCTCTTTTATATCTATAATGATACAGCTTGAGTGATATCTGACATGTGTCGTGGTTGAAGAGGACCTGTAAGAGAAATATGCCTGAGAAGACAGTAATGACTTTACAGATCAGTTCAGAAAGGGCATGCCCTGGCTTTTAGTCTTCAAGGTCTCATCTGGATGTTCATCATCTAGGACAAGTTATTAAATTAGTCTTTATTGCTGTTTGACTTTATGCCCAGAAAAGGTTCATACCTCTCCAGTCTCCCTAAACTTTTTGCATCACCCTGCTTCTCTTCTCTTCTCCACTGGCTCCTAGCCTACTCTCTTCCTCAGAAAAGACTCTTAGCATGCACAGTAATTAAGAAAATTCTCCTTGCCTTATTAAAAGGAGGCTGCAGCAGTGTCCCTTGCAATTACACGGTGCACCAGAAGGCACAATACCTAAAGGTCAAATACTAATTGTTGTTACAGGTGGGATTAGTCTGATCAAATATAGATACCTAAATGGTAGATATCTACGTCTGAAGCAGTCACCCACCAGAGAGAAAAAACAGACATTTTTAGGCCCTGGCTTCTCTCACCTATTTCAATCATAGAATCATAAAATCATATAATGGTTTGGGTAGGAAGGGACCTTAAAGATCATCTAGTTCCAGCAGGAACACCTTCCACTAGACAATCATCCCCTTTAGGAGCTTATTCACGTCCTGAAGAGTCTTTAGTTCTTTCCATTGACAATAAAGGGACACTACAGTATGTAGCTCACATGCAGACATATGCACATCTAAAAGTAGGTGAGGTAAAACCTGTGCTGATGAATGTTTGGGTCAGAGCAGCCTGTAAAGTCAGATGACACTTTTGTGCCTCTGTGTGTGACTGGGCTACGTGCCTTCATCCCAACAAAGCACAAGGTGCTGCCTTTCTAGCTTAGAAGTAATTAAGTTAGTAGGTACTTTTGTCTTTAAAACTTGAAATTCATATGGACAAAACATCCTTTTAAATTAAATGAACTTTAAAGTTAGTGAACTTTCAAAGCATAGTGGGTTCATGTTTTTACAGACATAGTAGTCATAAAATAGCCATGTAGATTATCTTTTTAAAACTTCAGAGCTTCAGAGTTGCTTCACTAGCACTTATGCTGACAAGTCATCTTCATAGTCAGAAAAGGAAAAATATAAGCCAAAACATTCAAATTAATATGTATTGGAGCATTGAAACAAAATTTAACAAAATTCAACTATGAATGCTTATGAAGACTTATTCTACAAATTCTGATTTTTAGAAATGTTGCTGAGTAGATGTTGTTTAAAGCAGATCTTCATTCTTTTAGGCACCTGAGTTAGAAGATGAGACCTGGTTTGCTATCTTAGTTCATATAAGTACATCTTGTTGGGATCATTTATGTGTCAATTATGCAGTTTTGTAGTTCTTGGTTTTCTGAAACTTAAACTGTGTATGAAATACTTTGAGCAACAAAATATAGCAGAACTATGAATCAACAAATGTATTATAATTTTACATATATGGATATGCAGTATGAGTTAAATGTGTAATTTCTAGTTTATGTTATACTAGGAAAATGGAACAAAGTATAAATAACTCTAATTAAAATCCCACAGATTTCTAGGGTCAAGGGTAACATGGGAATTTTCATAACGTTTGTACCATTTCTCTAAAGGAAGGTAAATTCTATTTGGATGATCTTTACAGGAAGAAAATGGGCTTCATTGTCCGTTTACAGAACTGCATATTATAGTCAATGATTTCAGGAGTAAATATATTAGAATAACTGACAACATAAATGAGTTGAGTAAATATGATTAGTATCACAGAATCACAGAATGGTTGAGGTTGGAAGGGAGCTCTGAAGGTCATCCAGTCCAATCACCCTGCTCAAGCAGGAACTCCTAGAGCACATGAACCAGGATTTTGTCCAGATGGTTTTTTAATATGTCCAGGGAGGGAGATTCCAGAATCTCTCTGGGCAGCCTGTTCCAGTGCTCAGTCACCCTCACAGTAAAGAAGTTCTTCCTTGTGTTCAGGTGGAATTTCCTAGGCTGCAGTTTATGCCTGTTGCCTCTCGTCCTATTGCTGGGTGCCAATGAGAAGAGTCTGGCCCTGTCCTCCAGACACTCTCCCCTTAGATATTTTTAAACATTAATCAGATCCCCTCTGAGTCGTCTTTTCTTCAGGCTGAACAGGCCCAGCTCCCTCAGCCTTTCCTCATATGAAAGATGCTCCAGTCCTTTAATCAGCTTAGTCGCCCTTTGCTCAACACACTCTAGGTGTAGAGGGGGAGGATCACTTCTCTCAACCTGCT
>NW_010288813.1:0-2858 GCF_000700745.2 Antrostomus carolinensis | reverse complement strand
TCTCTCTGTCCTTATCTCCACCAGCAAGCTTTCAGTTATATTTTTCTCCCCCTACCCTGTTGAGGAGGGGGAGTGACAGAGTGGGCTTTGGTGGGCATCTGGCCTCTAGCCAGGGTCAACCCACCACAATTATCCAAGCAAAACTTCATCATTCGCTCAATTTCCTATTCCCTTCTTGCAAAAGAACATTCACCATATTTTTGTCTCTGGCTTCTCTTGGGGAAATTATTTCCATTCTTATTAATGCTTCTTTTGCTCTCACAGTCTGCCCGTATCCTGTCCAGCTCTAAATTCACACACAGGTCTTCTCCTTGTATCTAGATACAGCCTCAACCTCCTCTTCATACCTTCTAGAGCATATCTTCATACCTCCTTGCATTTGATAGTGCCACTGCTTTCTCTACAGTTTGTCTGCATAAGTTATCTCTGCAGATAATTTGTGGATCTCATTTCCTCTTTCCAGTCCTCTAAAAGGAAAGTGCTCTTCTGTTCCTGTGAAATGCTGTAGGAATTCTTTGTGGGCAACCACAGAAGGACTGCATGAACAGCAAATATTATTCCTAGGACTGGAAACCTAAATTTTGCTATGTTTGTATACTTGATGGAGAGCAGATACATTACAGTAAGCTTCTCTGCTGTGATATCTCAGAGCTGACAGGGTATCAGTATGCTAGTTTAAGTGACATGAAAAGTTGAAGAGGGATTGGGGGATTCTGTTAGAGAAGGGTTGAAGAACTGACATACAATTATTGCTTGTTAACATTAGAGCAGATTTATCTTTTTTTTTTCCTTTAAATAGGTCCTGTTAACAAATATGATACTCTTTTTTGATAAGATTCCAGTTAGATTGATAAAGATAACCACAGAGATGTAATAGGTCTAGACTTTTAAGAGACCCAGTGTTACTCAACATTTTAACAAATGGTATGCAAGTAAATATAAAATCACTGCTACTAAAATTTGATGATACAAAAATGATAGATATTTAATACTTATGAGCACAGGCAGCTATAATCAGTCATCTAGATAAACTGGGACAACTTATCCAGAATGTGTTTTAATACAACGAAGTGTAAAATAATCTGTGAAAGAATAACAGATAGAGGCAACACCTACAGGAGATAAAATTTGGTTCTAAAAAAATGTGACTGTGAAAAATATCCAGATATTACAGTAGATTAAATATGAGATCTGAACATGACTATTATAAGATGTAATCTTATATCTACATGATATCTACAAAGATATCTACATGAAAAAGGTAGCTAATAGGAGTAGGAAAGGGATACTACCTCTCATTTCTGAGATCACTTTTGATATTTTGTCTAGGCTGATGTCACATTGTGAAAAGATCTTGAAATATTGGAGAGGAAACAGAAAAGATTATTTACCAAAGAAGATACTGTAGAAGAGAGGGCCTCTAAAAGCTCAGTTTGTTTAGTTTATCAGAAAAAAACATTGAATGGTAACTCAATTACAGGGTGGAAACAAGATATTAGCGCTATCTTAATCTAGCTAGTAGAAGTACAATAAAAACCAGTAGCTGGAAGCTGAAACCAGACATGTAAAGTAGGAAGAAAGCCATGAGGGTTAAGAAGACTTGAGCCATTGGAAAAATCACGAGTGATGGATTTTCCATTTCTTGTTTTTTTTCCATTGAAATCTGATGGTAGTGATTATTGAATTTCCTCTGACTTTAATGGATAGTAGATTGTATTCCAAATTAAATATTAGACTATCATTAATTATGTGTTCCTGCCATACAAATAATGAACTCCACATGATTGCACCCATTAGATCCTAGCTTACTATGTATAACATAATTTCTCATGTGTTTAAAACAAAACACTGGAGACAGAACCTAGAAACCTGATTGAAGTCTTGAGTCTGAGACTGATTTATCCTCTCTGTTTCTTCTAGAATAAAAATTGTATTTAACAAAATAGTTGTACTGGATACATACTTTCATGTTTATGAATTGCACAGTCATTAAAATTAAGGATCATAGATATGCATAGCGTAAATGATAATGAATTCAAATGGGAGACTACAACGTGTTCGGAAACTAAATTGAAAAAAATTATATTTGAACACTGAGGGCCTGCCAGTCCCCAGCTGGACTGTCTAGAAGAAAAATTTGGGAACCTTTGATGTTTGTAGGAAATAAGTTCTTTATTAGCTTAATAAAAAAATGACATATGACCTTAACTTGAATAATAATTCAGATCTATGATGAGAGAATTCAAAAGGGTTGGGACAAGTCTAAAATATATTAATTCCCTATTGCTTACCTCTCTAGCTAATCTAGGTTTGGTCTGTCAGGAAACATATCAGAGAAGTTTGCATGCTTGTATAAAACACTGAGATAGCAGAACCTCTGAATTTTTTGTGATTTTCAACACTTTCCACCCCCAGCTAGCAAGAAGCAGCTGAAGGAATCACAGAATCACAGAATGTTGGGGATTGGAAGGGACCTCGAAAGATCATCTAGTCCAATCACCTTGCCGGTGCAGGAACATAAATGAGATTACACAGGAAGGTGTCCAGGCAGGTCTTGAATGTCTCCAGAGAAGGAGACTCCACAACCTCCCTAGGCAGCCTGTTCCAGTGTCCCATCACCCTCACTGTAAAGAAGATTCTTCTGAAGTTTAAACGGAACCTCCTGTGTTCCAGCTTACACCCATTGCTCCTTGTCCTATCATTGGACAGCACCGAGAAGAGCCTGGCTCCATCCTCATGACATTCACCCTTAATGTATTTATAAACATTAATGAGGTCTCCCCTCAGTCTCCTCTTCTCCAAGTTAAAGATACCCAGCCCCCTCAGAATTTCCTCATAAGGGAGATGCTCCACTCCCT
>NW_010288812.1:7644-17350 GCF_000700745.2 Antrostomus carolinensis | reverse complement strand
TATATATATGATTATATTTGCCTTTTCAAAATAAAGCTATATAGAGTACTGTGTAAATAGTCCATGATGTGCTGGACTATTAATAATAGTGGAATAATAACATCCAAGTCATTTTCCCAACTTAAAAGCTGGCTTCATACATTTCTTCAAAACCTATTTGAATATTTTAAGCTTTCAGACCTATCTTTTGTCAATAAGCAGGCTATTTAAAAAAAAAATAAAAATTGTGTACACATGGTACCCTTTCTGAAGGTAATAAGTGTTTCTAGGACCAAACAGCCCATTAGAGGTACCCTGTACAGCACTTCAGCTAAATGCATTAGTATTTATGATGGTAGCTATAAAATTAAAATGCATAAGACAGAACCTCAAAAAATTAATGAGGTAACACTCATATTTCAGACTTTGAAATTTAGGACAAACACTGATTAAATACTAAGATAATGTAGAAAGATGCATGAAAGGTCCTTGTATGGATAATCATATAGTCTTTCCCCTGAAAACATGTAGAAATTCATATAATATACAGAAAAGGAGAGCATAGGACTAACCATCCCAAAAACATTTAAAACTAACAAAAAGTTCTACTCATGTCATATATGCCAGTCCTTCATACTGACATCTTCACATCTAAAATTATTTTTATTTATGTAAGAACAAAATATATCTAAATTTCTTTTGACAGACCCAAAACAAGTGATTCTAACTGGTATGATTCTGAAATTGCTTGATTGTTTTTCCACATTGACACAGTGCAGTAATTTCATATTCAAATTCTATGAATTTCATATTCAGTTTAAAGTCTATTACAAATTTTAAAGTATCCATTACAAAATTATGAGCATTAAGAATATTTGTAGAAATCAATTTAGAAAGTTGCTACTAGCTGTGTACTGGGGATACGCTGGTGTGTTCCAGTACAAGAGTCTTACAGTGACCTGTGTTGTGCTCACACAAATTGCTTGCTGGATGTAAAATGGATATTCACATTTTCCTATGAATATTTGTGATGTGAGCTGACCTTGACATTTTCTGTACTGTGATTACAAGGTAAAAAACAGTACTTAAAAAAACCCCCAAAACTAAATCCAGGAATTTGTGTACGATATGGGTTTTTTTCCCTTATAGGTAGAATGCTGCCTGCCTGCCATGGCATATTTGTTACATTGAGGTCTTTTCACCAGTATCCCCTTCCTCTGCTGAACTGTGATGATACTCCCAATCTGGAGAATTGCTCTCTCTATGACCAGAGGGGAAAGGATATATTTTCAGAGAGAGATGACTGTATTTATTGAGCATTTGCACCTTAAAGCTTTAAGTTTAAGATGGTAACAAACAAGGCTATTTGCACTAAATACTATGGTGCTCAGCACCATATAAATGCTGAAAATGGTTTGCAATATGTTGCTATATATATATGTGTGTATATATATGTATATTATGAGTTACCTTGGATACAAGGCTTGCTCTGTAGGCAGCTAACTGCTTCAGATATTCCTTCTTGGCAGCTTCAGTTTTCTTTTTGTATACCTAAAAACAAAGAGTGTCACATTGGTAAATTAATCTGGTTTTATTTTTACATATCACCGGTGTGTCTCATGCATCTTCATAAAGTCTTTCTAAGTAAACAGCCTTTCCTTCTCATATTGCTTAAAGAGTGAAATAATAAACATCAAATATTTTAAAGAAAATATTGTTCCAACTGTGAAACACCCTTTAACAGCAGTACTGAAAAAACAATAATTGTTCAAAGTGTAGCACAGGGTGTACTTGCAAATGGGACCTTTAGGGATGGAGGAATGGGCCTCTCCATTGGCTTCCACTTGTGACACAAGTCAAAATCCTCTGGGGAAGATGAGAATATGCAGAAATACATTTGAGCTAAATGAAGGAAGAGTTTATGGCACCACACAGATCAGCCAAGAGGCTTTCTCTTTGGATAAACTATTGGGGGCAGTCAAAGAAGCTTCATGGAGTGACTAAGGATAATAAATGTTAGTCATTGTTCCAGTCTTGATCCCATATCAGTCTAATTAACTTCTCAGGAGCATGGATCTATTTCTGTACATTTCTCTCAACTCATCAAATTGTTTTAAATGTGGCATGTGCAGAGTCTCATAATAGATTAAAGAATTTGGAGAATCACTTCAATTTTGCCCAAATGTCAAGATCAAAGATTATCTGCAAGGTTAGACAGGACCTCATAGCACTACAGTAACATGCTAGAAAAGCATATGTAGATATTTAGGGTTGAAACTAGTTCTCAGAAGGAGAACTAGTTTCTGACCCGTGAAGCCTAGCTTAATGACTTGCTGTTAGCCATGTCAGTGACAGATTTGGGAACAAGTCAGCATTTCTCTTTGCAAACATTATAATGAGTTTCTCACTACTTCATGTTTTTTTTTTTTTTTTCTTTTTTCCTTTTTTTTTTTTCTGAAAGGGTAGGCTTAGGAGTCATGCAAGCATCTTGGCTTCATGTAACTAAGTAGAATTGACCCCTAGCCTTCCTCGCTATAGAGAAAAGCTTAAAAAGCCTTTAAACAGAAGGTTTAAAAGTAAGGGAGACAAATAAAGGGAAAGAAAATTTACTTTTGTATTGCTGTTATATTTCACAATTTTTAAGTCACGTGCCAGAGGTTAATTCATGTGTTCATGGGCATTTGGAATTCACAATATTACACAAAATGGAACTGCATCTTTGAGTCTCTGCTGTCCAGTTCTCCAGCCAAGTACACAACCTGGGCACCTGCAGAAAGCCTCCATGAAGACAGTAAAGACTATTCACCTTTCCAATCCCACTCCAAAATGCCTACCTAACTGATTCAAAGGTAAAAGATGGGTAAAGCTATTTTTGACAAATTTGGAGTGGTGTTCTGAATTCCACAGCTGAAAAATACACGTGTTTCCTCCCCAGAAGGATAAACTTTATTAAACTTTAGAGTGATCTCTTTGGATCTTTCAATGCTCTAGTAAGACCAATAGTTCTGTAATGGAGAGGACCTGGCAGCACAGAGTGCACACACAGAGGACAATACAGTTGCAGATATGAGAGTGGTAGCATCGGGCTGGAAGGATCGAGTACAACACCATTTTTATAAAGAATGTGCTCATGAAACATTTTTTTGTTTCACTGAAGCTTTTATTTCAGAGATAGAACAAACCTCAGATATAGGCTGGCAAAACTCAGAGGCTGCCTAAAAGGATTAAAGATTTTTCTTCCCAGGGAAGCAAAATTTCATAATGGAAATAGAGAAGTCTTAGGCTTCTAAAATTGTAAATATAAAGACAGAGAGGAAAAAAGATTGGGTTTAGCTGTGCAACTGTATCTGTGCACCCTTGTAAATTCTCCAGATTAAGATAAATATATAGTGTTGGCTGATCTCCTATTTTATGGCAAAAAAAAAAATGGTAGCAATTTGTTTTTTAAGTGGTAATTGTTTGTGATTATTAGGGAAATGTATGGTTTGTTTTGAAAATGAATAAAAAAATAGTTAACAATCTGTTCCTAGCTGCTAAAATTAATTTAGCTTGACCTACAGAACAAAGACTAAGTTATATTGCTTTGTATATTGCAGTGCCTCTGCATCATTCTGATAGCCAGTTTAAAAAACAGAGCTGAACAAAGAATTTTACACAGAATAATGATCTTCAAAAGATCATGTATCTACTGCTTCCACATTGGGTTTTATTTTGCATAACACTAATATAAAAAATATACACTCCTGCTGTGCTCTTACAGTCAGAGCATATTGAAAGAGTCCTCTGGGACCTGACTTTTCCCTCAAATAGTCATATTGCACAAGGTTAACTCAATAATATGAAGCTAACAACAGTTCTGTAAATCTCCATCTGAAACATCGCTACTTCAAAGGAACATTATCATACAGCCATTATTTAATTATTTTCTACCTATACATCTACGAAATTCAGTGTACACATTGTCTCACACTCTTTTCTTGGGTCTTCTGATAAGCCAATAATAATTGTCATATTAACACCATGCCTTCCACGGTAATACAAACATTAACCATGTAACAGAAGGTCATTATAGCAAAAAAAAAAAGTCGTTATTGGATGGGATCAGGATCAACCTGCTTTGATGTTTTGCAGTGGCCAGAATCACAGAATTGTAGGGATTGGTAGGGACCTCAGGAGATCATCTAGTCCAACCCCTCTGCCAAAGCAGGTTCCCTACAGCAGGTTGCACAGGAAGGAGTCCAGGCAGGTTTTGAACATCTCCAGAGATGGAGACGCCACAACCTCTCTGGGCAGCCTGTTCCAGTGCTCCAAATGGTTCCCACAGACTGGTTTCACGTGAGGGTAGTTGTGGTCAGCTCACCTTGATTCATCCTCATAAGGGCATTGGCGTGTCTTCTGAGGACAACAGCTTGAGTTCTCACTGTCTATGTGCTGTTATCCTTTTGAAGATGCTCCCTGTTTAGGTCAATATACAAATGCGTGGATGATCCTCATGCTAGTTTTGGAAATTCTGATTGGTCCCGAATTATACTAAAAATTAGGGTAAGTTCTGCCTGCCTGGGGAGTTTATAATTTTCATGAGTAACAACAAGGTCTGGCCATCAGTATTTTTCTCTGAAGGCAAATGAATGTTGCCCTGGCAGTGGGTACCAGCTCACTGACTTTGTGCTAGACTGGACTTACACTAAGGGGCTTATGAAGGCAGGGCAAGTGGGGAATGTCCTTAGCATTTGTAGCAGCACCTCAAGCAGGTATAAGCAAGTCATCTGCCCTTCAAACCTTTTTTTTTTTTTTTTTAAACAGTTGTGAGAATTTTCAGCCCTCAGGCTTAAATAGTTTTGTGTTGTAATAAGTATAACAGAGTTGCATCCTTGCAGTGCTTTTGGGGAGGAAAAAGGTTTGTGTTGTCATTCAAGTCTGCTCCAGAAAATGGCTGAAGCTCTTTTGAGTTTCATGCTTAGACAGTGCCAAATTATGAAACACATCATTTCCAATAATACTTTAAATATTTTTTCTGTAACAAGCAGCAAGCTTCTGTTCTGTTGCTTATCTACAGTGTGTAGTGGCAATATTGAATTTTATTTTTAACATCTCAGAAATCTCTTATAAGGTCATTTTCATCTCCACCGTCAAGCAAGCAACAATTATTAAATAAGTAACTTGACAGGAGCATATACTTATGGAATTAAGTAATTTCTAGTTTGCTTTAATTCAATTAACAAGATAATTGAATGTCAACTGATTGTCATTCAGGAAGTAAAGGCCCATTCTGATTCAGCAGCAGATTTGTTTCCTTGCATAGTATTTTATTTTCTACATTGTACCAGTTGTGAAAATTGAAGGTTGGCAGAAAAAACATCATTTCTGTATATCCAGGATGGGTCAGCTTAATTTATTCTTATTCTCTTCAGCTTGTTATAGAAAGCCCAAAACACCACGTTTACATTCATTTGTCTACAAATGGAAGCTGCTGGCATTATTTTTCTACTGTGCCTCATGAATGCAAATTTACACAGCATAATACACAGGTTCTTAGTTTACTATTTAATTACTGTTCCAAAATGCACCCAGTAAGGTAACTTCAAGTTCCCTTATGCTGTTTAGCAAAGCATGCAGCAATACAGAAGACACTTCCCAAAGGGAGCAAGTACAAAACTCTACCTTGTGCACATAAGTATATAACGCTGTATTTGAATTAGGCCACTGGGGAAAACAAATGCCCTGGGCTTCCCAATTGGTAAGGTAACAGCCTGGTACCAGCCCCCAGGCCATTGCAGTGGCTCCCTTAGCTCAGGTTCCCCGGGCTGACCATACATGTATGCTACCAGTGCTGTAGTAGCCTACATCATGGGCTGAACTCTTTTTATTAATAGTAATATACAGCCTTCAACTGAGTGCCCCAAAGCTTCATTTGGAGATAGAGGGGTTGTGGGTTATATGGTTAGCCACAAGCACTCACAAATACTAGATTTACCAAATTAAAACCACAGTAGAATATCTACACTTCTGTTTTATGATGCCAACTTCTGGTCATGTTTTTCTTTATATGTTTTAACTGCTGCTTAGTTCTTGTTTTCCTGGATCATAAATTCCTTGAGGCAGGCTTTGTGTCTCCTGTGCTCGTCTACATGTTGGATAATATGAAACAGATCACTGATATATATATAACTGAAATATATCTGTAATGCCTTGAGCCAAGTTTTTGTTCCAGGTAGTCATCTTTTCCCAATGAACTTCCTCTCAACTTGCTTGTGGAGGATTATCTACACATGACAACACACTACACAGTAGGACCCCTACCCTGTCACATGTGGCTTGCACCCTTGTTCCCTTAGGGGAAACGATCGCCCTTATCCCAGTCATAATAACAAGAGCCAAAACAGCAACTCAAATGTCTGCAGACATGTCATCATCTTTGAGTACCAGGTGCTAATGGAAGAAGGCACCACTGACTACAGTCCCCTTTGATACTAGAGACTTGGAGACAGTGAATTAAACTGACTGATGCTCTTAGGATAAAAAGAGACTTTCAGAATTTGTGCCTCATAGTAGTCTGAAAAAACTTTGTGTCTCCTAGCTGAGAAAGCACATTACGAAGAACCATGCTACTTCCCTGGCTTTACCTAAATAGCTGGTACGAGGATGAGAAAGAAGGGGAAGTTTTCCGTTTATCTTGTGGATGTCTCTTTAGAGCTGACACTTGCAAGCAAGTTATATTCATCTTTTTAAAATTATGTAAAGGTGCCCATATTTGTTTTGATTGAAGTGTTCCATAAAACCCAAAAAACAGTATCTGCAAAAATAGCAAATCAAAAAGCAACATGACCGATTTTGTATTTTTGGTCTCCACAGGGTTATTACCCATGGGAGTGTCATTTTCACAGGCTACAGTTACAGGAATGGCATCTGATAAAATACAGTAGGCTGCAATCCAGAATTAAATTCAACATTCAGATTGTCATTCCTGGCCTTACATACCTAGGCTTATAGAGAAAACTTGTATTTTTTCCAAGTGGGAGACATATCTCTAGTTTTAATCTTCTGATTTTGCAGTAAAGGCACCTAGAGCTGCACACACTTGTCTAAAATATGGAGAGAGATATTCCCACAGCAGTCAGAAAAAAAAAATCCTCAGAATTGCTTAATGGATACTGAAATATTTTACCATTTGATTTTTAATCGAGGTACATACTGTAACAGAAAGAGGCCCAGGGCTAGCTATATGGCTCAGCAGTCTCTTTGACTGCAGAGCATGAAAAAGACACTGATAACATATTAGAGGCTTAGGGGAAAGAATTCAGTCTTTCTGGAGCACAGGGAAAAGATCACAGGCCAAATTCAGCTCTGGCACAAACAGTGAAACTCGATGGAGATCACTGGAAATTGAAGCCATTTGTGCCAGGGCTAAATTTGACCTTACAGGCTTGATGCTTGCAGCTTATTGGAGTGGGACTGTACATTTTGTCAGAAGCACATCAGATGAAAGTTGGGTACAAAACAAACGGCATTAAACATATGATTTATGTGGTGATTTATTTGCATTTGCCGGTATTTTTTATTTTATTTTATTTTTTTTTAATAAGGATGTGAGCCTGAATGGAGCATAATAATTGGGCCTAAATCCAGTTTTGTATGCAAATGATTTAAAACCATGTTCCTATTGAGCTGGAATGCATGGATACAGGGTGGGGAAGGAGAATGAATAGAAAATTAAAGCTATTACTTATGCATGTTGCTGTGACAGTACTTGAAATCCAGTGTCCTTTTGGCCCAGCTCCTTCCGAGTACAACAAGAAGGTGAAGTGCAGTTACAGTCAATGATCATATCTCAGTGGCCATGTGTAGTATATATGTAGAAGCTGTGTCTGTTGTACGTAGCAGATGGCTATTAGAAATTCACCCTAGGCAGTGGGGCATCTGATGTTCCCCATGACTTCAGTGCTCCTGGGAGGCTGCAGGAAGGCCAAGCTGCCGGCTGGGCTGGGCAGGAGGCCCGCAGATGATAGCCTGCAGTACCCTATACAGAGTAAGATGGGGCAGCTCCTATGGTGACCTATCTTTTTTTTTTTTTTTTTTTCAGCAGAGGTGAAGGTTTCCCATCCTGAGTGCAAAGTACGATCCTGCTCCGCCGAGGTCTGGGTGGGAGTGGGACGCGCCAGCTGCCCGAAATCCTGTGGCAAAAATGCAAGCAGGGGGCCTGACATTGGCCCCTGCTGAAGTCAGTGGAAGTTAAGGGGTTCAAGGTCTGGTCCTGTGGAAGCCAGGGCAATAGAACAATCTGGAGGTATAAATGTATATATATGTACATATATATACACAAACCTGGGTTTGTATCTGTGTGTATGTGTGCCTATTCTTGGCCCATCTCTGTTCCGGCTCATTAAGCCCAGCTGCCTGCAGAGGAAGGGAGAAGGAGCAGACACCAGGGTGAGGATCAGTTCTTTTAAACTCTTGTCATACTCATCTACAGCTTCAGAGGGCAGAGATGCAGAAATATAGAAATTTGCCAAGAAGTATAGAAATTTGCCAAGAAAAACAGTGGATCTCCCAAACAAGCCAAAGGTGCAAGTCTGGTAAAAACAACTTTGCCAGTGTAGGTAGCTGGGAGGGGAGGTTCAAGGTTGCTGTCTGCTGTGCCTATTCCTGAATCCATTTTGCTTGTAATTCACTTTGGCAGTGTGCACACACAGATGTGTCTTCACTTCCTATTCTCATTTACAAAAATAAAACAAAGCTAAATTTAAACCTTGCGTGGTTGTTTATCTACTACACTGAAAGTACATTTTCATCCTCTTACAAGTGTGGTAAAGTTATTCCTTGGAGACTGCTTCATTAGCATGGAGATACTAATTAAAAAAAAAAAAAAGTCCTCTTTAAAGGCGGAGCAAGAGGTAGATAAACAAACATCTGCATGAGTATATGAGCATATATAAGAGTGAACAATCCATAAATTTATGTTTCCAAAATGCTACTGTCTACCTGGACCTGATGGTCTGCTTATCTTCTGGAGCTATTTCAGCAGCCATGCTGCAGTCCCCTGAACTGTCTGATGTCCTGACAGAGGACACCCCACATGCACGGCCACACAACAGGACTGCAATGGCTCTTCCACCCTGGAATAAGCAGATTTGTCACGTCAAGCAAGAGGATAGCAACATGGCATTGCACCCTGGGAGGGAGGAAGAGCTTGGTTAGGGGTTCCAGGAGGCCAGTCAGAGCCAAGGCCTCTTGAAACACTGATTGTGGATCCATTTTGATCTGACTTGTGGTGTCTCATGTCACAAGAAAAGCTTTGGAGACATGAAATGTTGGCCAGCATTATTTGTAAATACCTCCTGATTGACCTGAATTGTCTCAGCACTGGATAATGTGCCACTATGTCTAAAATTTCCCTGTGATCAAGAGAGAAACTTTTAAAACATGCTTTGTTATTTTTTGTGCCCAAATCAGTCTGGGTTATTTTTAGTGACTAAAATAGAAACCCTTGAAAGCTTGTGGGTTACAGCAAAAATAGTAACATCATCACAAAAGTTGACACTAATGCACAAGGACTTGAATTTACTTAAGTATTGGTAACATACAATCCAAGTTCCATCAGATGTTACGGAATAAACTACATCTTTTATCTAGTGGGTCTTTGAGCACCAATGAGGAGTAAATGATTTGATTTTGTGAGCACCGAGAATTTGTCAGCTGCCTCATAAGTATAATTCTGGCTCTTCATATT
>NW_010288812.1:0-7546 GCF_000700745.2 Antrostomus carolinensis | reverse complement strand
AGGAAAGAATGAGTGGGAAATTAAATTCTTCCCACTTGTGTCAGATCTGCCCTTGTATAAACACATTAACAGTAATTTCATGAGGCGTCAAACATAGGAATAAATACTGAGGGATAAAATAATGAGGTGTTGCTATTGAGCTGAACTGTTGAAGCTAATATTACGGTGCATGAATTATGCAGCCTGAAAGAAGGCATATGTTACAGCACTCAAACAGCCGCTTCACCAGCTTCTGATCGTTAAGTTTTGGGTCCCCTAGGTGAATCCATCCTTCTTCCTGCTGCAAGGCCAGTGCAACATTTAAGTAAACACACAGAGACACATACACACACATACACACATATGTACATATGCACACTAAGCTGTTCATAGGAGGCCAAATTTTTTTTTCCTGCTAGAACTCCAGTTAAGTCACTGAAGTTACACCAGAGATTAATTTTCTTGAATGTTGAATAGACATTCAATTCCATTTTTAGAATAATAGCTCATTTATTAAGGTCTTTGGCTGAAGTTTTAAAGTTACACTAATGTAAACAAGAACATTTTGTTTGTAATTTGACACATCTATTACAGCTTTATTAGGATCCCAATTAGAAACTTAAGGTTCATTTAGTACACACACATCTGGTACTGATTTAAAATTACTTTCCTTTTTCATCTAAGGACAGAAAATGACCTAAGTAGCCTTTTTACCGAGTTTGAACCAGTGTTCTGTCTGAAAGCCAGACTTGACCATTTAGCATGCTGAACCCTCCTTCCTGGGGGCTATTTTTCTCCCCTTTGCAGTAAAAATGTGTGCAAAGGGCAAAGACATACAGAAATAGGCTATAAAAAGGAGATGTACAGAAGTATTTTACTGACTAAGAAGAGAACAGTGTTTGTGTTCATGAGAGAGGAACTAGAAAAGCCACTGAAAATGTCCCTGTGCTATGGCTACAGCGCTGAGGAGAATGTAACTCAACATACTACTGCAGCTGCTTTCCATTCACAGATTTATTAATCTGAACAGTTTTAGAAAACATCTACGGTGAAAAATGAATGAAAATGCACAGTCCCTGCTTCTGATCATGTGTAATTATTGTACTCAGTTCAGAATTTGAGAAGAAACCATGGCAAAGTTCACCATGACCACTAAAGTTCCTTTAATTTCTAGACTCCTCTGTGTAGATAGGTTTGGACAAACAAAACACAGGCACACATCAGCATGGCTTGCAAATGGCCCTTATACACTCAGAAATTAATGGGAACAGTTATAGCATATGACCCAAAAATGCAAATGTCTTCATATGGTAAAATGAGAGTGGAAGTGCACTGGTACCTGCTTAAAACTAGCAAATTGCAATATTCTCTCAGTAATAGCATCAGAGTGTGATCCATTTTTAGTAAAACTCCCTCCTAACTTCAGTAAGGCACCCACCATCATCTAGTTCAGAATGTTTCTTTTTTGTCATTCAAATCCTATTTTCTCACACAAAATTTTCCTAATTTCTTGACAGTTCGAAAAACATACATGTTTTTTGCACAAACTCTTTCAAGTTAAAGTCTAATATGTCAGGTTATCAAAATTTTGTTGCAAAGGCTTGGACATGCAAATACTGCCCTTAGGTCATTACTATACCAAGTTTCAATACCTTTATTTTTTCTGTGGTCAGTCTTCAGGAATAAAAAAGAATTCTATGCATTTCAGAAAAAGCTGGCTCAGGTTGTAGGAACAAAAAAGATTTCATTTTGGCTTGAAAACATGAGGTTATTCTTCTTTCTCAATAGCTGCATTATGTTCTACTTTCTGATTCATTTATATTTACTATTTAAATAGTAAAATGAGTTCCAATTCAGGAAACATAATTTGGAAACATAATTCTATTTAAATTCCAGAATAAGCATTAGCTCCCAAAACACAAAAGCCAGAAGTTTTACAATAATTGAATCCTTTTCAGTAAGTATAATTAATCAATAAAGTATTCATCTAATGATGTTATTGTTTCTTTATTTAACTATTTTCTAATTTCTAAAATGTCTTCAATGCCAAATTCCAAATGCTACATTAATCATTTGTATTTTTAGAGTTCCATTTTCCTACCAGAGACATAGGTTTCATAACAGTTACTAATGCTCTGGATCTGAAAAATTAGGCCTTTAAAATACAGACTATCTAGTCAGTTAAGACGTCTTGTAATCATTACTTTGTACTTTTAGATCCCTAATGGAATAAAGAATGAGTTTAAATTTATTCTAGAAAATAGGATCGGCGATTTTTTAAAATAGGGACTATCTTTTATTTTTTTTTGTACAGTGCTAGATTAGAAAGGGCCTGGGCCCGGAGTTTTAACAACGTGCTTAATAGATGATAATGAATAGGCAAAATGAGTCAAAGAGCAACAAAGATATGCTAACCCAAACTTTTGGAATAATTGGCTTAAAAATCTAGTTGGAGCCATTTTTTCATGGATGTGTCACGTGGATTCCATAACATATCATTCTGCTCTGTTCCAACTTGCCCGATTGTGTAGGCATGAGGCCAGGAAGGCCAAGGTGCAGCTGGATCTGAACTTGGCAAGGGATGCCAAGAAAAACAAGAAGGGCTTTTACAGATATGTAAACTGGAAAAGGAAAGTTAAAGAAAGCATATCCCCCCTTATGAGCAACAATGGTGATCTAGTAACAATAGGCGAGGAGAAGGCTGAGGTTCTCAACAACTTTTTGCCTCAGTCTTCACTGGCAACCTGTCTCTTCACAGTTGATGCCCCACAAGACCATCAACTTACAGTGGAAGGGACCAGGGAGACAAAGTCCCTCCCACTGTAAGTGAAGATAAGGTTCGTGACCATCTGAGGAACCTGAACATACACAAGTCCATGGGACCTGATGAGATGCATCTGAAAGTCCTGAGGGAATTGGCTATTGTAGTTGCCAAGCGACTCTCCATGATATTTGAAAAGTCATGGCAGTCAGGTGAAGTTGCTAGTGACTGGAAAAAAGGAAACTTTATACCCATTTTTCAAAAGAGTGGAAAGGAGGACCCTGGGAACTACTGACCTGTCAGCCTCACCTCTGTGCCTGGGAAGATCATGGAACAGATCCTCCTAGAAGCTGTGCTGAAGCACATGGAGGACAGGGAGGTGATTCAAGACATCCAGCATGGTTTTACTATGGGCAGGTCCTGCTTGACCAACCTAGTGACTTTCTACAATGAAGTAACAGCATCAGTAGACACGGGAAGAGCTATGGATATAATCTATCTGTATTTCTGCAAGGCCTTTGACACAGTCCTCCACAACGTCCTTCTCTCTGAATTGGAGAGATATGGAATTGATAGGTGGACTGTTCAGTAGATAAGAAACTGGTTGATAAGAAACTGGCTGGATGGTCACATCCAAAGGGTAGTGGTTAATGGCTCAATGTCCAGATGGAAGACAGTGACAAGCGGTGTCCCTCAAGGGTCTGTACTGGGACCAGTTCTGTTTAATATCTTCATTAATGATATTGACAGTGGGATTGAGTGCAGGCTCAGCAAGTTTGCCGATGATATCAAGCTGGGTGGTACAGTCAACATGCCAGAGGGACAGGATGACATCCAGAGAGATCTGGATGCCATCCAGAGGGACCTGGACAGGCTGGAGAAGTGGAACCAGGTGAACCTCATGAGGTTCAACAAGACCAAGTGCAGAGTTCTGCACCTGGGACAGGACAATCCTTGTTATCAATAGAGGCTAGGAGATGATGAGCTGGAAAGCAGCCCTGAATAAAAGGACTTGGGGGTAGTAGTGGATGAAAAGCTGGACATGAGCCACCAATGTGCATCTGCAGCCAAGAAGGCCAACCGCATCCTGGGTTACATCAAAAGAATTGTGGCCAGCAGATTGAGAGAGGTGATACTGCCCCTCTACTCTGCTCTGGTGAGACCTCACCTGGAGTACTGCATCCAGCTCTGGAGCCCTCAACACAAGGACATGTATCTGTTGGAGCAGGTCCAGAGGAGGGCCACAAAAATGATCAAAGGGCTGGAGCCCCTCTCCTATGAAGACAGGCTGAGACACTTTGGGTTGTTCAGCCTGGAGAAGAGAAGGCTCCAGGGGCACCTCATAGCGGCCTTCCAGTACCTGAAAGGTGCCTATAAGAAAGCCGGGGAAGAACTGTTCACAAGGGCATATAGTAATAGGAAAAGGGGTAATGGTTTTAAACTAGAAAAGGGTAGATTTAGGTTGGATATTAGGAAAAAGTTCTTCAATATGAGGGTGGTAGATCATTAGAAGAGGTTGCCCAGAGAGGTAGTGGAGGCCTCATCCCTGGAGATATTCAAGGTCAGGCTTGATGGGGCTCTGAGCAACCTGTTCTAGTAAAAATGTCCCTGCTTACTGGAGGGGGGGTGGACTAGATAACCTTTGAAGGTCCCTTCCAACCCAATACCTTCTATGATTCTATGATTCTAACTTAGATTAAGAACAACAGAGATAAGGAAAATAAATTTTGTTTTGCTGTTCCAGTGTAGGACTTATGCAACTATTGATTTATTCCGTGAATAGGAAATCCAAGTTGGAAATTTATGGTTTTATGCACTTAAACAGAATTCTATGGAAAGACTTAAATTTTCTGCTGGTACTCCTAACATGACAAGCTTAAAGGGAATGTACATTTTATAGTATTTTAGGTTTATCTCCATTATATGGTCTTCGACTATTACTCCTGCAGTCAAGTTTTCTCTGTAGCAATTGAAGCAAATATTATGTAAGGAAAAACTGCACCTCTGCAATAGCCATAAGGTAAGAATCATGAAAAATGGTGGAGAAAACCAAGCACAAGGTCTGGCTAAATAAACAGATTTTACTTGGTCTCACCACTAGAGACATGAAAGAGTAACAAGAAAGACAGGCTCTTGAGAAGTCCAGGTCTCTGTCTTTCACCATTTTAGGAAAATTTGGTTCCACAATCCCACAGGCAAGCAAAATGGTTTCAAGATACAGACCTAACTACTTGGAGTACTCCTGAGGTATGTGTTTGGTGTCCAGATTTCAACATGAGGAGTGATTCTGAGCAAGGAACTTTCTTTGCACTAGGAACCAATTTAAGCCAGATAACACAGTCTATAGGTTTTTTTAGTTAGTCAATGAGTGCTAAATCTTGATTCTTATCACACCATCTTTAACAGGGATCTATATGTACCTACAACATCCAGTTATTAGCAAAGTAAACCTTTTTTTCCTTAAGCCCAGATGATCTGACCTACCAAAAAGATGATAACAACATTTTCATTTTAATTCTTAGCCTTATTATCTATAATTTTGTAATAATAATATACTCAATGTGAATGAATGAGATGCAGTTTTGTTCCAGTACTTTTCCTTCCTCTCTGTTGACATCAAACCCCACACAGGTCTCTTGCAGCCAAAATAACTCTCACTCAGCATATCCTTACCCTCCATATCCTTTTCTTTCTTAAAGTTCCCATTTCTTTATCTATGAAATACATTTTGTTCTCAGGTAGTACAAACACAACCAATAGCAACAGAAAAGCAATGGTATGCTACAGTGAGGATAAATAGTATTCGCCAACCATCACCACATGAATGTCATGAGCTTCCAGAGTTGCCCACTTTTACATAGCATCTGTCTGACTCAGAAGGATTTCTGCAAAGGTTCAGATTCAGCTTTGTTAACCTCATTGCAGAAGCAAGGCCTTTCCACAGAAGATGGAAGCAACTATGGGATGCGATTTCCACAGCCCACATGTATGCTAGAGGACACTCAAGAACACTATTGATTTGCCAGGGTCAACCCTAGGTCTGTTTGGGTCAACACATCTCTCATTTCTTTCATAAAAGCCATGTGGGTTGGGAGAAGATGTGAGCCGATCTCCCCTTCTGGTGTCGTGGGGCAGGGAAACATCTGCAACTGGGAGCTCCAATACATGTCAGGTCCCACTGCATAGATATAATTTTGGGCAGCAAGGTCCTCTAACACCGTGCTGTTGTAGACAGGACGATGCCATCATAAAATCTTAGGCTCACCAATTTCAGCAAAAAACAATCCTAAATATAATCCTAAAGCTTTTTTCACACCCCAAAACAAAAAATCTCTTTTAGCTTTCAGAGGTTTCATACAGAAGAAATTAAACAATAATCTCCTTATCTCAGTCTCTTTAAATCATATTCCTGAGATGGCACATATTCAAGTTTCATCCTGGCAAACAAAAGAAGCTGCCTGCAGTGCTTAGATGACCCTGATAACACTTTTCTGAAACAAAGCCTCTGAGTTACAGCACATTTTGTACCTGTTTTTGTTCTTCTCCTAAGCCGTCCCACATTGAAGCTACAATTTTAGAGACTTCACCAAAAGTAGCATTGGGGTTTTGGCCCTTGATGGCTGCTTGAGTATCTCGAAAGAATAATGCATAGGCAGACACAGGCTTCTGTGGCTCATTTGGGTCCTTCTTCTTCTTCTTTTTGGGAGTTTTGGGCTTCTTTCCCATATCTGAAGCAGGTCTCTTCTCTCCACCATTGACCTGTAACGTAACATTAGAAAAGTACTATAAAAAAACCCAATTTAATTCAGTATATCCATTGTTACAGCTTCTGTGATGCAAAGATTTTGAATTTTGCATGCAAAAATTGAATTTTAGTTGTTATCTTTGATAATCCAAATGTTGACACTGTCTGCCTTAGTCACATGTATAAAATTCATTATAAGTATTCCAGATTATGCCATTTTTTCCGCTCAAACTGCTTTGTATTTTACTTTCATATAATTGCTGTAATCTCATTTATAGTTCATCTGGTCATCTTTTCACCTTTTTAAGTTTATTGCTCATGGGTATAACATGCACAGTGAGTAAATTAAAATGAAATTAGTTTCATTATAGCCTGACCACCAGTTCAACCACATGAACCACCTGCAGGTAGCAGGAACACTATCATTTCTACCTTTTCCTTATTTTCACCCTTTCTCAGAACTATGCCGGACTACTGTTCAAAACAATTTCTACTGCAACTGATTGCACACCTTCAAGGGCATTTGAAGAGAATCTGATTGTGAATAAAACTATTAAAGTTATAGACATTGCCCTACACAACTTCTACTTAAAATCTGAAGAAACAAAGCTCTACGGCTTAGACCTCTTTGGAGGATCAGTTCTGATCCATCTGGATTTAGCTGCTTAGTTTTTTCCTCTGCTCATGTAAAAGCAAATGGTTTGAGGAAAGGAGTGAAAGATGAATGGTTATACAAAGAAAAGTTCATGTGCTTTATTTGTTCACTACCTGAAAAAACCTGCACATGAGCACCCCTACGATTCTGTCATTCTGTGATTCTGTGATTTGTGCTAATTTGTTAAATGCAACTACATTTTGCCACTGAATAGCTCAGAGACCCTGATCACCAAAGCACCCTACTTTCCCAGGTGACTTACAAGTGCAAAAAGGACACTGTCCTGATTCTTCAACAGGTTGGAGCTCCATGGCAAAGCAGCTTCTCTTGATATGATCACTTAATTCACTATACCTGTAGCAATGATGTAGAATCATAGAATCATAGAATAATTTTAGTTGGAAAA
>NW_010288811.1:0-12023 GCF_000700745.2 Antrostomus carolinensis | reverse complement strand
CGCCCCGGTGACAGCCCGCCCCGGTGACAGCCCGCCCCGGGCAGCGAGGGAAATCGCTCTGGAAAGCTCAAGAGGTACCGATTTTAATTTCCTCCCCGCTTCATCATGCCTTCTGCTTCACGCAGGACACCCGCTGCTGACACAGCCGTCACACGGAGCGGGGCTGGGACTCCTGCAGTGGTTAAAAAGTGCGGCAATTGCGCAATGCTGCCTGTCGTCAGGATTCAGACTAATAAATGGGGGTCCCCTCCAGTGACACCTTCTCCTTGAGAACTCATGGGCCTTTTATCTTCATCTAATACACAAAACCACACAGGTGAACCTAAACCTGGCCAGCTCACAGTCCGTACAAGGCTGCTCTGCCTGGGTGTGAGGTCCCTACCCTGACCTTATTGACAGACCCCAACACAAACCAGTAACTTGGGGTGCTGGAAACAGGAATACTCTGCTCTGCTCATTCCTCTAATATCTAAACATCCTTATTAATGTGCTTTAAGCAGTTTTGGCCATAGCTGTCACATACTTCACTCTTGCTCCAAACTACAGAATACTCCACGAAGTATCTCCTATACTGACATCCAGCTAAAATTCTTCCATCAGAGAGTTTCTCCTCATCTGTTCAATGGTGCAGATGAAAACAGTCCATTTCAAAGCACACTCAGTTTTAAAGCGTAGCTCTGATGAAAGCAATCTGATGAAATCCCTGTTAAAAGCCTACGTCCAACTTCCTCAGCAGCAGCAAAGAACGGTTGTGTTTGAGCACGACAGCTGTGTCACCTCCCTACCACAACCACAAGCCATGAGACACGACGTGCAGCTTTTTTAAAAACCCCTTTTTGCCTGACAGAAGGTCGAGGGAAGGTTCTCTGCTCCGTGCAGCCCTGCAGCATTAAACTTCCCGGTTCTTTTTTGTGGGAGAAGAGCATTAATCTCAATTGCAGGCTATTGATCTATACATTTTATCACAATCTCTCACATTATCATATATGACAAACTGGACTATTTGAGTTATATTATCAATTTAGAGGGGGGAAAAATGGAAAGTATATTTGATTTAATTCCTGAAACATCTTCAAGCTTCCTCATATTAGAATTCTATGTTGTTTGAGCTTTAGAAGAAAAAGGATCTTTCAATGGCCATTAGCAGAGAGAAATTCTCCCTCTGTTCAATAACTTTATAATTTAGTTCCTACTGTAGAAATTAATAGAGCCCCAACTCCTAAGTATCTAAGGGATTGATGCTGCCCACACAGACATCTTTCTGTTCAAATGAACCTTTTACCCACAGTCCCTGTATACCTTCAGTCAGGTTCATTTCAATCAGATTCATTTTCTATTAAATTTTAAAGAATAGGATACTGAATCATAGAATTTCTATAGAACTGCATTTTTTCTAAAATGTCTTTTTCATTTACAAAGCTATGGGGAAAACCAACTCAATTTGCCAAATTTGCATAAATATTAGGTAGATTTTCCAGGGCTGATCATAACTTTAATCTCCCATTCTGATTTGTGTTGATGCAGCTGTAATCAAACTTCAAGGTGTTTTATATCTTAAGCACTACAGCACATCAAGCACGTGTTTCTTGATACAGGTTTGGCTTTGCCACATATTTCTTTTTAAAGCCATGTTCCATATGAATTTTTCATTCTAACTACACCAACATTTGAAACAACTAGTTAATATTTATTTGATCATCCTGCAGAATTTCTGCTATTAGAACAGAACTTCACCAAAATCTATTTGTTTATGTTTCCTCAACACTGGGGGAAAATTTGTGTAGCAAGAACACTGATATTTTTTAATATGTATTACAAAATATTCTTAAAAGTTCAGTATTTGGTTGCCCCAAGAATCTCCTCTTAAAAAGTTTCTGATGCAGGAAGTTCAAGAATTACAGAAAGCCACAGAAAAAAATTAAGTAGTCTGATTTTCTCCACTAAATCGAGCTGACATGCTGCCAGCAAGAAATATGCATGGATTTCCTATTTATAATTACGTATCCAAAGTTATTGTCTACCCACAATGAAAACAAAAAACCACATTCAAAATCTGCAAAGGAACAATATATCAGTTCTTTAATTACAGGAGGCTCATGAAGCCCGTGACTTCTATAAATTCTATTTTTATTTGTGTGGGGGAAATATCCTCCATCAGTGCCACAGACTTCCAGGCTGGTTTTACGCTACAAGCGCAAGAACAACTGTCTCACTGCAGTCTGCTGCTGCTCTCTGCTGCTTCCCACTGCGGTTAGAGAGGACAGAGGAGATCTGGAGATGGCCATGTAAAGAAAATAAATGTTTGTTTTCAAGGAAAAGAAGAATGCTGACACAGAAGGATACTAAAATTATTAGGTTTGCCATGCTGGGGAATCTCACAGGAGTATTGGTGAGTGGTACAGAAAAAATGCTGTACCCTACTGACTGCCTGGAACGTGGTTATCATGATAATTTGCAAGGCCCCTCAAAAAGTAAGGAAATAAGTTATTAACTTGTTTTCCTCTCTAATTCCCACTGCAAAGGAAGTTACCTAACACAAGTCATATGCTATCTTTTCGCTACCATAGACATCATATAATGAAGTTTTGAGTCCCTCTACCAAAACTCCTTAAAAAGAAGAGGGAGCAAAGAAGGAACTGACTCCCCTGGCTTTATTCTTGAATATTCCTGTTTCAGGATGCATATCTAGGAGGTTTTCCTTGCCATTGGCGGAGGGATGTGTGAGCTCAATGTCAGGAGTGAATCAGACCAATGCAGGTGAAAAATGCAGTGCTTAGAACTTACATAGTCCTCTTTACACAGCATTTCTGGACATACATGCTACATACTATTATTATAATAACCCTTACAATATGCTCATGGTAAATATCCAGTGGAAACAAAAGCAGGTACATCATGCCAGTTGCACTGGGCCACATCAGGAGCGGAAGAGCACTACAACCACCATGAGGACCCAAAACTAATTTCCTCTCGTCCCGTGCTCAGACCGTTGGGTAGAAGGAAACGACGCAGAGGAAGGAAGCTGAAGATAGAGTCAGACAGTCCTTATTTTCATCACAGCTCCTACTGAGCATCTCTGGGAAATTTTAACCTGACTAATACTAGAATTTGCCCAGCTATGACACTGGAATAGCACAAATTTACCATGTAACAGACAAAATAGTTAACATTTGTTAACTACGTGTGCTAAAAGTTATTCAACGTTTTAATTATTAAAAATATTTTGGAATACTGTATTACCAGTACTGCACTACAGTACATGTAATTCAGATATAGTATAAAAAACAGACTCAGAGGGAGCAGAATCTAAATGCCAGTCCTTGTTTTGCTAAATTCAATTTATATCTCTGCTTTCTCCCTGTAGCAGTTTCTAGGTAGGTATTATAAACAAAGGATAAGCTCTTCATTTCCTAGAGAAAATGGCACCTGGTCATTGCTTTAGTAGCATACAATTTCATGTCTTTTTTTTTTAAAAGAGATTAATAAATAACTTTCTACATGGATAAAATAACATATCATGGTGAAATTCACCCTTTTCTCCTTTCCATATTTTTAGATCGCCAGCGAATACAGCAAACCAAATTCCCTTATGCTTATGAAAAAAGTAGGTCAACAGTATCCAGACTTTCTAAACATATTCTTCTCCAAAATGCATCTCCCAGGAAAGAATCACCCAAGTGAACCAGCTTGCTCGATACACGTATACATTAAGATCCCTTAAAACCTTCATTTAAACTTGCAGCTCTGTTCCTTCCGTGCTTTCCCTTCCAGCCACACTGCACGGGCTCTCTGAAATGAGAGGCACTGACTGTTTGTCAACCAGCTATCAGGAAATAAATCAATCTTCCTTTCAATTCAGTGGGAGCAGAATCTGGCCTTGTATAGATCTTTCTCACAGTAAACTCATCTTGAAATGAAAAAATCCCCCCAACAAAAAACTCCAAAAAAATCAACAGTAAACTTGATTTAGGCTGAATTATTAAATGTTTAGTTCTTGCTTTAAATTTATGAACCTATTTTGAAATAAAGCAGATTACAAGGATGCTTTGTGTGTATTTTAAATGCTAAATATGATACACAATTACTAAAAGATTACTATGTAAAATATATCTGTTGGATTGAGCAAAAATGGCTACATATCATTAATGATGTTACTGTACCCCATCAGACCAGCTTCAGGGGCTGCATAATTGTTTTTCTGTCAACCTATAAATTCTTGAGTAACAACAAAATTATTGTGATTTTTCTTACTAAATAATTCATATATCATGAACATGTCTATACCCAGGCCCATGAATCACTAAGCATGTAACAATCATACCTAATGGCATTTCTTCTTGTGAGAATAAAGACAAGTTTGACTTTGCAATATTTTATCATCTTGCTCAAAATTTTCAAGTGAAGTGCTCTATTTTGAAATTTACATTTTAAACTTCAAAGTTTCCTTGATCAGACTTTTTGTCTGAAGCATTGCTTTTTAATCATGTTTTGCAGTTTTAAATCTATCAGGATTATTAATGTCATTGAAAGTAATAAATTGGTTTTATAATGAACTAGAACAGGGCTCATAAACTGTGCTTGAAGTGATGCAGTTGCTATTAAAATCACTCTAAGCCATATATATATATATATATAAATTCTACCTGACCAAGCAAACAGCAACCATAATGCATCCAAACTGGCTAAATTATAACACCAAGTAGCCATCGTTTCAAACCTTAGTGGCTCTTCTGTATTTTTTAAAATGCTGAACAGATAAATATATATTTGAGTTTTCCATAAGACAATGTCATCACTGAAAATGTTAATAACTTGGATCAATTATAACTTGAACTCAGACAAAATCATGAGCTCTTACAGTCTGCTTCAGAAAGCTCTCATGCCACATGGACATCATTAATTTCTAAATACGTATTGCAGTGCATTTACTTGAGTAGTATGATGTATTTGCATAAATAATTAAGGTTAAACTCCACTCATCTATGAGTAAGATGTATTTTGTGATACATTAGCGCTCTTTATTTCAGCTGCATTTATTCACTTACTAATTCAGAAAGGTCAGTAATTGACACTGAGTATCCCAATCATTAATGCAGATTTTGATGTTCTACTCCACGCATGCTTTATTTAAAAGACTTAAATGCAAACACAGTAATAACATCTTAATTCTTTTTCACAAATAAAAAAACCCTTTTAAATAAACTTGTAATACATTTGTGACAATTTTTATTCTACATGCCCCTTGTAATGCTGAAGCTGCCACTTTTTCTGAGGTGTATTTAAACTGAACAACACAGCCCAAGAAAGCGTAACATGACATCTACTTCCATAAATATGTATCTTTTGAGATGAAATCAAGACAACTCTCAGAATTATTAACTTACTTTTCTGTAGTGAACACAATTAAGGAGTTACAGCAAAAGCCAATTTAAATTAAATGGGCAAAGTGAATAATACATGAAGCAAAATCTCCTTTGTTCCAGGCAAAGTTGGTCTAAACCAGAGGTCTAAGGGCATTCAACTATAAAGAAATACCCAAGTTTCATTCAATAATAACATGCATCTGGGAGACTTATAATTATGGTTTGCAAAGAGGTTTAGACATTAAGGATCTTTTTACTGCCATTAGATTCTCAATAGGGATTATTTAGTAAACTCACACTTTGTTTTTCTTGCCTATAAAATGATTCCAATAAATTCCATTTCATCAAATATTATTGATCTGTCCATGACAAAATGCAGTAACACTTTGGAGTGTGGGAAGAATGAGCTCTGGATTCCTGTTCTCCTTTTCCAGAAAGCGTTAGCAACGGAAGGAGCATCAACAGATCTGAGAATACTTCCAGCTGAAGAGGACCAGGCTGAGGTAAGCAACTTCTTAAACCTGACATCTTTGCTCATTCTCAGTCCCACCCTAGACAACCTTCCTACCAAATCCATCATTCCCCATCTGAACATCACCCAACCCTTCTATTCCACTGAAACTGCTTTTGCTGAAGTCTCATTTACTCAGCACACTTGTCAGAGAATGAATGTTTCCTCCACAACATTGTCCTCTAGAAGTTCCACATCATTCCCCTTCCCTCCTCCAACTTCTTTAGTCTCATCAGTTTAAAAAAAAAAGAAAAGAAAAGCCTGTCAGCTTTTGCATGCAGAGTAAGCACAAATATGCAAAAGAGCAAAGAAAAAAAAAACCCAAAAGATTCTACCTACTGCTGCAAGGCACTCAGAATTACTGTAGGTCAACCCCACAAAGCAAGCTGAGGATGGATCTAACTTCTGCTTAAGTCAATGAAAGGTCAGTAGGCTCCAGGTTTCTCTGAAGACTGGAGAAAAGCACTGGATATCGCTCCAGGGAAAGAGGGGAATCAAGAAGGGGACACAGCAACTTATTTTTGAGACAATGTGAGAGTACTAATCATAAACAATTGGGAATATCAATCCTTACTGCCAGGATTAATCTAGTACTAATTTACATTGGAAAAAAGTTAAGAACTTTAGGTTGAGGCTGTGTCCAGCTGCAGGTTACCCAGCAGCACATCTTCTAGTGATAAAAGTGATATGTAAAAAATGATATTTAAGTACAGTGAGTTGCCTGGAACATGTTTGTGTGATTAGTCACAAAACTTCATTAAAACACCATAAACACACCCATATGTTACCCTAGTTTAGAGGGGCAGACAGTAACAGAAAACAGTATTTCTTGGGGTACTATCATTAGTGCTACACAGTCTCTGGTGAAACATTTGTCAAACATACAAAAAGGTATAAAAGTGAAATATAGTAATTAAGACCTGGGTTTTATCGATTGTGTGGCTTAAGTAATTTTTCACAAGAAACGTAAGATTTAATAAGTATAAGTAGTTAAAGATCCTGACTTGGCTGTAGTCATTAGCATGTAATTGAACTGGTAAAAAAGATCAGTTAAACCTATGTTGATTACCACCTTATCTTTGAAAGGCAATTAAGGACCTCAATCATTGCAACAAGATTTGATTGTGCAGCCTTTATTGGACATTGATCTTTCAGCAAAGCGCAGTTACATTTTCCATTAATTTACAGTAACACAGTTTAACTCAGATACCTGAGACCGTTGACCTAGGTAAGATGTAACGCTAAGCGCTCGTTTAGGTTAAGATGCCCCCAATAGTCATTACTGTTTCAAAAGACCTCTACGAGAAGCAGCTACCTGATCCTCAGGGTTTAGACTAAGGTTTCATTTCTCTGAAGTACTCGTTAAGTGAGGTGAAACAAAGCTCTCTGCCTTTTTTATGTCATCTCTCACTCATTTAAACATCATTCTTGAATACAGTCAAGAGATAATTAAGGCAAGACTTACAAGACAAACTACACTTTATTTCAAATGGAAATGGTGCAGATCAAATCCGTAAAAAGTCAGAAGGGTCATTGTGTAGTTCAGTCATCTATGGAAAAAACATGCGTCAGCATTAGTATATGTTGCATACACAATGTATGCATATAATATATACGAATATATTATGTATAATATACAGAAGGGTCATTGTGTAGTTCAGTCATCTATGAAAAAAACATGCGTCAGCATTAGTATGTGTTGCATACACAACGTATGTATGGTATAATATATACAAAAAGGAAGCTGCTAATGAAAACGATCACAAATGAATTATTCTGGACAAGAGGAATTAACAAAATTTGGTTCCCTACAAGTTTGTCTTTCAAAGTAACAGGGTTACAAGACAACCCAAAAGGACCTTAGAGGCAAGAGACAGCAGTGAGGTGCTAGGCATGCAAATAATGAATCTCTGAGCAATTAAACTGCTAGAAGTTCAGCTTTAAAGCCCGCTGCAGGGACACTCTTTAGTTCAAGCATTTGGACTTCTCCTGGATTGTCCCTTTAGGAGCCAACAGCTACAAGACAAGAGATGATGGGGATGGGGATGAGAAAGGTAAAGCAGCAAAGGTTCAGCTGAGAACTACACAGTGTGCTCACCCTTGCTTGCCATTGCCATGTTCCTCAGAGCCTTGCAGAGATTTTTGAGACAAGATAGTATGAATCTTCTTGGCCCTCGACATTTTCATCTTGCATTCAGGCCAAAACTTAAGATAAGCAATAAAAAAGATAAAAAGTAGGTATTTATAGTAAAGGGAGAACGAAAGCCAAATGAAGTATTTTACCTTTGGTTGAAGACAAGCAAGTAGGTTTATAGTCATGCTTGAAAATTATTTTTGTCATGATTTAATAACTCAAGTGTAACCCCCTATAAATAGCATATTTTCCCTCTTAAGTACTGTAACAGGACACAGACAAGCCTTAATGAAATGAATGAATGATACTATATTTGCACTCTGCCCTCAGACATCTTCTAGTTCATCCTTTAGCATGATCAACTTCATAAGAGCAAGAGGTCTATTGATTTTCATGTAATACAAGAAAATATTACATTTGCTTAATTGTTACACAGTGAGATCATTGAACAAGAAATCAAGTCTCTATTTAATGCTGCAAGCAGCACAGAATTGCAGTAATCAATAGGGTAGTTTGTCAAAGATGTTCTCTAAGGAGACTTGCCCATCACTGTATGGACAAGGAGTCGTGTTGCCTGCATTTATTGAAAAACAGGTAAGCAAAGTCAGCAGTACACATTATCAGAAATCAAACAAGCTGCAGTGAGTGGAGGTGTAACTCCAATGAAGAGCTGTATTTATAGTCTGGTAATTAAAAACCATTTTATCAACCTTGCGTTGAGACTAAGCCCTTACAGCAAAATATTGACGAGATCCGTGGCAATGAATGAGCAGTATTTGACTTCAAACTTATGAGCTGCAGTTATTTAACTCTATCCAATACAGTGAAAATCAGTTCTAGAAAAAAAATGCTAAGTCATTTTTATTACTAATGAGGCTTTTTATAACACCATCTCTTCATCTTTGAGACCCATTTAACTTGTGCCAAGAATATTCTCCAAAATTAAACAGAACAGTGCAAGCACTTCTCTGATTAAAGTGTTATTTAGCGTTGCTTTTAGAAAAACCACATCTATTGCTTCATTAAGTGTGAAACAGTTCCATTATCTAGAATTAAGTAAAAAAAAAAAGCAATATTTAAATGAAATTATACTATAGTCATAGCTTAATAATAATTTATTTAGGAATAGTGATTACCCTCCAAAAACCGTTCCTACCCATTTTACATTTATCTTCCTACTTATGAAAATTGGAATGATCAGCATGTTATCACCAGACATGGGATTTGGAACAGACAGAATTATTTGCTGGCACTAAAACTAATCACCAATAATATTTCCTGTACAGGTCTTTCTGCTGTTTGAACTTACTATCCAATAATTCCATATTTCCACTATCCAAATAATTCCCTCAAGCTTTTTCTTCACCCAGGTTTCCAACTGCATTTAAGTCATTTCATCATTGTAAGTACCTGTTAAAACTGTGCTCAGTTACAGCTGAAGAAAACAGTTATTCTGCATCAAAAAACTGAGGATAGCATTCTTCTTATTCTCCTGTATTAATTAAAAATATCAGTAATTTGGAAATTAGCACAGGGGACTAAATCTTCTAGATTACTTAGGTTTTTTTTCCTTATTCATAAAGCAACCAAAAGGAAAAAAAAAATGCAGATATTTGGTGTTCAAGAATTGCAAAAAACACAAGCATAAAACATATTTTAGATATTTTATTGAAATATAATTTGAAGAAATGCGATACAGCCATTTTTAACTTCTTGGGGTGGTATTTTTCCAAAGAGTCTTCCAGGCCATTGTGAATTGTCAGTGCCATGGATTCTTTCAAACATGTTTGCAACTACGACAATTAATGCACTAAGAAACATTTTGTTAAGAGTCTAAACCTAAGCAGCTTCATCTTTTCAGAGATGTTCTGAAAACGTCTGGCGTATTCACAGTGTCCTTACCCACATACTAGAATTAAGTTCTCTAAGTTGGTAGATGTAGCCCTTTGAATTATCACAAGTGTGTTCAGCAGTACGAGTCACTGACTTCTGTAAATTCTAATACCCTTAGAAATATTAATTCTTCTCCCAAGGCTTCTATTTTTTTCAACTTTACTGACCTCTGCAAAAATAAATCTCTTACGACCAAAAAAGTCCACGAAACTTCCTGAAGACAACATGTTAAGTAAAAGAATGCACTGCAAAAAAACCCAGTTGCTTTCAGTTCTTTTTAGTCAAAGGGAGTAGATATTTGTAGCAGCTGTAACACAGAAACCCACCAAATGACAGGTACTTGAGGACCTGATTTCAGTACATTGCACCTTCATCTTCTTTATTTAGAAAATAAATAGTAACTGGGCCATGACTCGTATGAACAGTCTCTGTGACACTGACAAAGAACCAGGAGCCAATTCCATACAGTAAAGTTGGGATGCCTAAGAAAAGACAAAAACACGTTACAGACAAAGACAGCAAGACACAAAAATTAAAACTGCCTGTTAAGAGTAAAGAACAATGACTCCAAAATGAAATTAGAGGAAAAGCATTCCTGTAAAAGCTGCCTTAGTAACATTTTGCCTTTACTAAAACGCTTACAAGCTGTTATTAATACATAACACCCTTCTTGTCTATCAAGCACACAACTCAGCACCTTCAGAAAAGCAGCAATACGCAGGAATTAATAGAAAAATAAAACAGGAGGATAGCAATATGAAAGAAGTGAAACATGGTCATGTATACAGCCTAATTTCTACCTATTAAATAATAATATTAAAAAATTCTCTCCAAACACTAAAAAAACTCCCTGGATATCCACTTAGTTACCAGTTCAGAGTTTGCCTCTGTTTCAGAGTAGAGAAAAGAAGGAAAATAGGCAGCGACTTCATAGACAAACATGAAGATGCTCCTGGGGAAAACTAGATCAGGAGTCAAGGCTACCAACTCCAACAAAACTGGAAGGAGTAGAAAGGTGTATATATAAAACATGCCATCATTTTAGCACTGCCGAGATATTCATCCCTTACAGACAATATTTTACTTAATATAGGGGAAAAAATGGAGACAGATTCAGGCCCTGAATTCAGGAAGGTACAGAAACGCTGAATTTAACACGCTTACAGTTACCCAAGTGCTTCAGCCAGACTCTCAGAAGAGGGACATGAGTTGACTTTTGAGGCACATCTGCCAATCATTTAAATATGAAAGATGTAGGGCAGCTGTGAGGAAGATGAGGCAGATAAAAAGTCTGATTGTGGGGAGGGAAAAATAAAATCAGATTTAAAGTTGTTATTAAATCAATCTTTCTGGATACATTTTCTCACTACGTCAGTTGGAATGATCAAAAAATGGAGACTAGCAGACACGTTTTGCAAGAAGTCACTTAAGACTTGCAAAGCCAAGGAGATTTTTTTTTTAATGAAATATGAAAACAAAAAACTGATGAAAATTAGGTATGTGACTGTCACTATTTAAATAAGAGTTGTATCTGTATACCAAGTTTTGAATAATAATGTATTTCAGAACTTATCTATATCCATTTTTATATTAATAAGGTACTGATAAGGCTTTTATATTTATAAACATTTATATTGCACTCCACTCCATCAGACACTGCTTGTAAGATGCAGAAAGTACCTGAGCTAATTTTTTAAGAAACAAACTGTTTTGCTTCACCTAACCCTTCTGTATTTGCGTAAGAGGACAGAATTTCATCCACGGTAACAGAACACAGATTTTTTTAGGTGGAAAATGACCCACAGTAACTGATGTAAGCCATTTGAGTAACAAGCGCGGGTGCCTTTGCTTTAAGGCGGTTTAATTTTTCACTCTCAAAACAGGACAGAGAAAGACCAACTTGGTAAAAACCCAAAGAATACGGGGGTAAGGCTGTGCTGAGCGCTGGGGCACTGAGCGAGCCGTGTCTCCTCACGCCGGCTGCTCCGCTCCGACCCGCTGAGGGTAGAGGACGAGGCGCCTGAAGCGGCTCCCTCACCTCAGGGGGAGCGGAGAGGAGAGGAGCGGAGCGGCGAGCGCTGCCCTCAGGCACAGCGGCCCGGCCGCTCCCCGCTCACAGCCC
>NW_010288810.1:0-7427 GCF_000700745.2 Antrostomus carolinensis | reverse complement strand
CTCTCCCGGTCTCTCTCCGCAGCGCATGACGGACAAGTGCTTTCGGAAGTGCATCGGGAAACCCGGCGGAGCGCTGGACAACTCGGAGCAGGTGAGCGCGGTCGGGGAGAAGCGGGGACCCGCGGGCCGCCCCCCGGGGTGACCGCTGATTGCTCTCTGTCCCGCAGAAGTGCATCGCCATGTGCATGGACCGGTACATGGACTCCTGGAACACGGTTTCCCGAGCCTACAACTCTCGGCTGCAGCGGGAGCGAGCGAACATGTGAAGCGCCCGGCTCCTGGAGCTGGGAGGGACCATGTGGGGAAGGGACGAGCGGCCAGTCCAGGTGGCTGGGGGTAAAATCCTGCTGCCTTTCCAGCCCCTGCCATGGCTGAGCAATAAACCCTCCCTGAACCTTTTGCATCCATTGGCTTTTATTAGCACCAGCCCCAGGAACGAGTGAATTTTCCAGCCTTGAGAACCACCGTGAGCTGCTTGGTTTGCCTCATGCCCTTCCCAACGGTCCAGACTGGCCAAGGTGTATAGCAGCTGGTAATTCCCTGCTGAAAGGGCTGCATGAGGCAAGGAGCCTTCTGTGGAAAAGGGGAACCAGGCCAGCAACACAGTGCCCTTACCCAGGAAGCAAGCATGGACCCAGCCATCAGGTAGTTACCCAGTCCCTTCTCATCAGTGGAAAAGCTGCTGTAAGATGCTCCCCACGCCACACTTGGCTCTTCCTTCCCTTGTGTTGTGTAGCTGTGTGTGGGGCTCGCAGGCTTTGACTCAGCTCAAGCAGTATGTTGGGGAGCAGGGGTGCTCTTACTAGGTTTGCAGCACAGCCTTGCAAATAGTTGTAGAAGCACAACTGGGGATGAAGAGGGTTGGGAAGTACTTAAGTTGATTTCTTTATAAAATAAAATGCGCTGTGTGGCTCTGTGATATTCTGTAACTTCTGGTTTGGCTCTGGCACAGACGTTCCATCTTGAATCCTACCTTCTAGGCATCATTTTTTTGAGGGAGGAGCACTTCTACAACAGAGGCCTTGGCTCTGCTTTGGGGCTGAGCTCTGTTTTGTTCTCGGCTTATACACCTCTCCTGGAAAGGTCAGTTTGTGCTGTGTGGTCAGCGAAGGGCACAGCAGCTGGAAGAGGAGAGTTGGAGATTAAAAGTGCCCGTGCCCCTGTAGTGAGATTTTTGAAATCCCTTCTTTTGAAACTCTTCTGTATTTTACAAAATGCTTCACTGCTGGGGCAAGGAGACAAGACTGGAAGGATGACGTCTCCTTAGCTGCTAGGACATTCAAAGGGATGTGGGAGAACCTGATTTTGTTTAATATCCCAAAGTGGTGGCTTCTAAGAAAGGACTAAAGTGTTCTCATAGAAGATAAAACTATTAGGAGATAACTGGATATTTGGACTCTTTGAAACTGAACTGGAGTTTCCCATCCAGACTGGGCAGTGACTACTTGAAAATAAAGTGCTTTCCAGCCATGTTTGCTAAAGGGCCTTTTTACTTTTCTTTATGGCTGTATGAATTTTGTCGTACTGGCTGTGCAGCTGATGGGAGCATCCCACAAATGTTCCAGACATGGATCCAAGTCCCCTTTGAGCTGAGCCAAGCCAGGACTCCCACCTTGAGCTGGGAAAGTGGTGGATCTCACTGCCAGCTGGACTGGGAAAGAAGAAAACTCTTCCTACAACCAAACACAGAGCTTAAGTGCCAAGGACTAGGAAAGGGTTTGGGGGACGTAGCTGCTGTTCAGCTTTGGTGGTCAAATCCATGAGGAGGTGTCCAAGTCTGTGTGAGACTTGACACGTGAGCTCTGCAGCAGTTTTTTCTTGTGAACAAAGGTGTCTGCGTGCCTTGTGCTGACCTGTGGGACCTGACTTCTCATGGAGGGAGTTGCATCCTTAGGCCGCTGTCTCAGCACTTTGAATTTTTCCCACCTGGCTTAACCAGAACAGTGGTCTGTGTGGCTGTGCCTTCATCTTTGTAAATTTTATCACCTGTTCCTTTAGGCAAAGGGAGCTGGGGGTGTGGAGGGTGTGAGAAGCCTCTCCTGAGGCTCCAATACAGATGAGGACCTGTGCAGTCTTAAGTCCAAATACCAGAATTGCCTGGGTTGGAAAAGCCCTTTAAGCTCATCAAGTCCAACCATGAACCCAACACTGACAAGTCCCCGACTAACCCATGTCCCTCAGCACTGTGTCTACACGACTCTTCAATCCCTCCAGGGATGGGGACTCCACCACTGCCCTGGGCAACCCCTTCCAATGCCTCAGAACCCTTTCAGCAAAGAAATTCTTCCTCACATCCCATCTCAACTGCCCTGGGCACAACTTGAGGCCATTTCCTCTTGTCCTGTCCCTTGGTCCTTGGTTGAACAGACCCACCCCCACCTCTCTCCACCCTCCTTTCAGGGGCTTGGACAGAGCCACAAAGTCTCCCCTCAGCCTCCTTTTCTCCAGGAAAATGTTTTGGTCCTACCTTCTCTTAGGATCAAATGATGAGCCAGGGGATCATCACCGAGCTTACCAGTACCATTGAGTGGGAACAGTAGCACACCCTTTCCAAAAGCCATTGCCCAACGTGAGGGCTCCATCAAGGCAGAGAGGTCTGAGGCTTCTGCAAGGGCGTAACTCTGGGCTGGGGTAGAAGTTCACTTGTCTCTTGGCTTGGCTTTGGGATTATGGCTCATAGACAGAGGTTAGACAAAGTACGTGAATCTCTGGCAGATGCTTTTGGCACCTCTCCAACTAGAAAGGCAACGTTATAATGCATAGGATGTTTGGCCAGGTCTTAAGATGGGAGAGGCCTCATTTATTTATAGAAAATGTCTAGAATTGTACATTTCTATGCAAAGCAGTTATCAAATGCCCTGGTGCAGTCGCAACTGCAGTGGTTCACATGACACTGGCATTTGCTTAATACCTGCAGATCATCCTCACCCCTTTGCAGCATCCAAAAAAAAATGTACAATAGCTGAGGGGTTGGTGCATCCTCTGGCAGTTGCTCTTCTCATTCGTCGCCTTCCCTGAGTGGTGAAATGCAGCTTCAGAGCTTGAGGTTCTGCATGATCCAGCCCTGGACAGCTGTGACTTTGGTGTAGACACCAGGGAAATATGGCCTGGCACAGCCATAGCCCCAGCTTGTGATTCCTGCTAGAAACCACTTCCCTGAGGGTTCTTTACACGCCAGAGGCCCACCTGCATCGCCCTGCAGAGAGAGGAAAAGGGTTCTGCATCAAACCTAAGGCAGCCCGGTCCTCTCAGCTGTGAGATGTTCGTTCTCTCTGGGACACAGGAGCGTTTGCTGTCCTGTTCCCCACCTCCCCAGGAGCCTGCTTCCAAGCTGGAGCGCTGCTCCCTGATGTCCTTGCATGCACAAGCTGAGGTTGGGGCTCTGGGACATGGAAGAGCATGTTTGGAGGCACAACAGGGTCATGAAAGGGGGTCTGTGGTCACCCTGTGGTGTCTTGGTTGGCATTACCTCTGTGTGGTCCCCTGACCTGTCACAGGCTGGTGGGGAAGCAGAACGAGGTGTCTGCAGGATGGACTGGGCTAATGGCAATGGCCAGTGGAGATGGATGGACAGACAGCTGAGCTGGGGAGGCAGGGCAAGGTCCTCCTGAGAGAATATGGCCCAGGGACTTGGCACAAGGTGGCTCTGTCCCAGCTGCAGCGTTTGCTGCTCTCGCACTCACTGAACAACTGTCGACGGTGCCCTGCGGGAAACCGGCACACACCATCCTGCTGCTGATCTGCACGGGGTAGAACTTCTTGCAGGCCTGGTCGCTGATCATGTTCACTGCTGCTTTCTGCAGGTGCTTTGACATGAGACCTGAGGAGACAAATATCACTGGGGTAGCTTGGTGCAGAGCACCTGAGAAGCAGCAGCACCTGTAGGAACGGAGTCTCTGTGGCCTCGCTTGCCAAAGGGAGAGTGGGACAGTGAGTCAGGCCTGGTTCCTCCCAGCAGAGCAAGCACAGGAAGGTCCCTTTGGTGTGTGGTTTGTCAGGCACCTTGGCTGACACGTGAAATGGTATCAGGGTGGTCTTTGTACTGCAGGAGCAGAGCTGGAGCAGCTGCTAGAGATGGGGAACACAGTGGCTGGCATGTAGAAAGCCTGGGAAGGCTGCAAGAGGGCAGGTGTCCCCTGCAGGGTCCAGCCTGGCATGGGGAGTGGGAATTGCAGGTGTTTGGGCTTGCAGGGTAGGTGGCACTTAGCCTGGCCATCGTGGGTGTGAGGGAGCCCTCTCAGCCAGTACCTCCTTCCTTCGTGGAGCCCCAGCCTGTGATGAAGCATCTGGCTCCTTCATGGAAGATGTGTGAATTGTCTGGGAGACATATAGGTTTGATGGTGTTGCTGAACTTGACGGGTGTGTTCAGCTCGAGCAGTGCCACGTCGTAGTCCAGGCTGTAGACGTTGTAAAAAGGGTGCTTGTAGATACGGAATATTTTCTCCATTTTGCCATCCATGCCATTCAGGAAGGGTGTTCCTAGAAATGCCACCCACATTTTGGGGTCACTGTAACTGCGGAAAGACAGCAAATCTGGCTGTTAGGACACGGTCTCACAAGGAGGGCTGTTCCTCCACTCGTGGGGCTGGGATGCACTATGGCCACACCTTGTGAGGCCAAGACCTCTGTCTCCATCATGCCATGGACATACCCAGGCTTTGCCCCGCTCTTTCCTTTCCACACTTACCTGGAGGGCACATCTCTAACAGGGGGGCTGTGCTTCCAGTGGGGCACAGCCCCCCAGCCGTGGGGCTGGACTGCGAGGGAGGGGAAGGGCAGGTGGGCTGCCAGGAGCGAGGCCAAGAGCCCATCTCAGACTTACATATCAAAGCAGTGAGCTGCGGAGAGCAGCCAGCGGTCGGCGATGAGGACAGCCCCGCACTTGTGCTCCTTCCGCCGAAGCCAGAGACTGACTTGCCAAGGCCACTCTCCTCGAGCCGCGGTGCTGCCACCCACTATCTTGCTGAAGGCCAGGGCGGTTGTTAAGCCACAGTCTGGGACAGAAGAAGAGGAACCGTGGTTTTAAGTAACCCTAAGTGAAAGGGCTACAGAGATGATGAAGGGGCTGGAGCATCTTTCTGATGAGGAAAGACTGAGAGCTGGGGCTGTTGAGTCTGGAAAAGACTGAGAGGGGACTTTATCAATATCTAAAGTCAAGAGGATGGGGCCAGACTCTTCACTGGTGGCCAGTGATAGGACAAGGGGCAACAGGCACAAGCTGGAACACAGGAGGTTCTGCTTAAAGATGAGGAAAAACTTTACTGTGAGGGTGATGGAGCCCTGGGACAGGCTGGCCAGAGGGGGGGTGGCTCTGGAGATGTTCAAAACCGACCCAGATGTGATTCTGTGCAACCTGCTGTAGGGAACCTGCTTTGGCAGGGGGGTTGGACTGGATGATCTCCTGAGCTCCCTTCCAACCCCCACCATGCTGTGATTCTGTGGAAGGGATATCTGCCCTCCTTCCATAGCCGTGGGCCATGGGGCAGCCTTCTGGGGTGACAAGACACAGGGCAGTAGGATGTGAAGAATTTCATTCCCTATCTGAGGCAAGGCTGGGCAGACATGGTATGGTTTGGGAACTTGTACTTGTTCTCACAGATGACACCTTCCAGGAATGTGGTATGTGAGGTGGGGACATTTGGATGGACTGGCTGAGCTGTCACACAGCAAGGAATATGCAGTCCAAGGGGCAGCCTTGGGGATGACAAGACATCTTCTGGGCTGCCACCTTGTGCAGAGCTGTCTTGCCAGCTGGTACTAGCAGGGTGACTGGCCAGGAGGCCTCTGTGCTGGGAAATGGGTTCTGATGTTTACAGCACAGGAGAGGAGGCCACATTCCCTGGCAGAAAATTTGAACCTTTCTCAATCCAGCTTTCTCTTATTACAGGCTCTGGCAGAAAAAGTAGGACTTGGACCACAAGAAGCTGGCCCAGGCACCCATTGTACAATGTGGGGCCCAAGAGAGCCCACGTGAAGTGGGTGGGTTGCACTGGGGAGTCTGGGTGATGTAGAAGAAGGCTGGGCAGCAGCTGCAGGCTGCAGAGCAGAACTCACCACAGTTGCGCTCGTCGAAGCCGTTGCTGCAGTCAACAACACCATCGCATTCGGGATTTTCTTTTCCAATACAGACGTTGCTGGAACACTTGAAGGTGAGGCTGGTACAAGGCACCACTGGAAGGCAATAACCCATGGCCTGCTCAGTGCCCTCTGTGCTGGGGCTGGAGGCCTCCTACCAACATGGCAATGTCATCAGTTTTACCTGGGGTCCGGGTGGGCTTGGCAGGCTCAGTGGTTTTCAGAGCTGTGGAGTTTTCTTTCATGGTTGTGGTAATTTTCATCCCGAGGGTGGTTCTGTTGATTGGACTTTCAGCTGTTGTGCTGGGCTGGTGGGTGAGGATGGCTGCAGTAGAAGTTCTAGTGAGGACTGAACTGGAAGGCGTGCCTGTGCCAGGACTGGGCAACTGGGAGATGGTATCCTGGATCCAGTCTTTGAGTTTGGTAATTCTGGAGTACACACCAGGTTTCATAGCCTGGGCACAACCAATTCCCCAGCTCACGATGCCAGCAAGATAAAACACTCCTGGGGTCACCTCACAGGCCAAGGGTCCACCTGAATCTCCCTGAGGAAGAAGCAAGGCAATGGCTGCTCAACCCAATCTCCCCAAGACAGGTCTACATGGAGCTGCCCCTCAGCCACACTGGGAGGACTTAGGTAGCCCCACGCTCTTCTTTCTCCAGCCCTGTGGGGCTGTCTGCTGCCACGCAGTGTGTGTGCAAGACATGAGTGTGCAGAGACTGAAAGTAGGGTCAACGGCTCAACGTGGCTGCACAGATACAAGTGGCATTTGCCATGGAAGTTAACAGGTTCTTTCTACACGTGAAGGACAGCCACCAACACCTCCCACTGTCTTGCTGCCGCAAGAGACCTGCTCCATCCAGGACTCCAGTCTGGCCAGATAGAGCAGTGGGATGTTGGTTTAAGTCATGTTCAACTTGATGGAGCTTTATTTACTTTTCTAAAGCTCCAAGGCAGTGGGCTGGGTTTATTGAGTTAAGGTACCTGTGGGTTCCAGCCTGGCCACAGCAGCTCGGTAAATATTTGCCAAGGATGTGCTGAGGCTGAGTTAGCCCAGCTTTCTG
The DNA here is from genome assembly GCF_000700745.2 of Antrostomus carolinensis. Lineage (NCBI taxonomy): Eukaryota > Metazoa > Chordata > Aves > Caprimulgiformes > Caprimulgidae > Antrostomus > Antrostomus carolinensis. Next base: position 287 of record NW_010288810.1, on the reverse strand, counting down.
GAACAATCCACAAGGGAGTAGAGAAATCCCAGACTCTTACCTGGCATGAGTCTATTTTCCCCTCCAGGAAGCCAGCACAGATCATTTGGTCAGTGAGGGAGAAGTTGTAGAGGAAGTCGCAGGTGTTCTGGTCTATGATGCTTACAGAGGCCTTCTGCAGGATCTCAGGCTTGGTGACTGCATGAAAACCACGGGGTTAGCAAGTGCAGCAGAGGGAAGTGGGAACTAACGGCTTTTCACACAATCCCAGAATCATCTCGACTGGAAAAGCCCTTTAAGATCATCAA
>NW_010288809.1:15718-21043 GCF_000700745.2 Antrostomus carolinensis | reverse complement strand
TAACCCCCCCTCAAACCTGAGCATCTCCTCATCCCCAAAGGTTGCACATTGCAAGAGACACCCATCCCTCAGGTCTCGCCGTCCTCCAGGATCAGATGTCCCCCCCCCCAGGATCTCCACCACGTGTGGCCGTATCAATCTTCATCATCCCGTGATGAAGCCGGGAAGCGACCGACCGACCGCTCATGCAAATTCCCACCGTCGCCGTCATAAAGCACCCGGCACCTTGACACAACAAAAGCAACACCATATGTACCCAGACAACCTGTATGAATTATAAATCACCTCGTAAAAAAATTGATTGCTTATCCCAACCCTGCCGAAACGCACGCGGCCAGAAATATCTCCCCCAACTCTAACTGAAGGAGAAAGCCACCCCGCACTCCAAACTGGCCACCCCACAGTGAGTGGGATGCTCAGCCAAGGGGATGCTGTGAGTGGGATGCTCATGGGTGCCAGGTCCCTTCCCACCCCGCTCCCCACCGCCACCACGGGATGCTCGCCCGCCCCTCGCTTGCTCTTTTCTCCCTCCCGCTACGCCTGACCCATAGAGATCCTTAATCTATTTATTTCAAGCCACTTCATCCTCTCTCCCGCTTTTGTCCCGGCTCCAGCCTCTGGCTTTGTGGCAGGACCGCTGAGGTTTTCAAAGCCCCTTCCCCTATAGTTTGAGGTCTCCTTGGCTGCCTGAATGACAATGCCTAAAACAGGATTACACTGACCTGATCCTATTAAACTCCCCAATCGATCGGTGCCGCCCTCCCTCCCGCTACGGCAAAACTTACTCGCCCAACTTTCCCTGGGGCTCAGCTTGGGAAGAGGAGAAGGGAAAGATCCAAAAGCTTTTCCAAGGAGGTCTGATGGAGAGATGGAGAAAGGAGGGATGGAAGAAGGAGGGATGGAGGAATAGAAGAAAGAGGGATGGAGAAAGGAGGGATAGAAAGAGGGATGGAGAAAGGAGGGATGGAGAAAGGAGGGATGGAGAAAGGAGGGATGGAAGGGGGAAGGAGGGATGGAAGGGGAGGAATAGAAGAAGGAGGAATAGAAGAAGGAGGGATGGAGGAAGGAGGGATGGAGAAAGGAGGGATAGAAAGAGGGATGAAGGAAGGAGGGATAGAAGGAGGAAGGAGGGATAGAGGAAGGAGGAATGGAAGAAGGAGGGATGGAGGAAGGAGGGATAGAAGAAGGAGGGATAGAAGAAGGAGGGATAGAAGAAGGAGGGATAGAAGAAGGAGGGATAGAAGAAGGAGGGATAGAAGAAGGAGGGATAGAGGGTATTTTGTTTTCAGAGCCACAGGAATTTTAAACCTCTGCTTTAACTCCCAACATCTCAACCCCAAAGAAAAAAATGCAGCATTTTCTTGGTGCTCCGACTCAAATTAAATCATAAAGAAATCAGATAAATAAGTCAGATTTAAAAAAGGAATTTAAGCTGTAAGTGAAACTATTTGTCCTCCCTTTGGTAAGGACAACCCTGCTGTGGGGCACACAGGCTCCTGGTCCTCCTGCAAACAACCTGGGGCAGGGAAACCCTCTGGGAATAAAAAAAAACCTGCCTGGGAATAACCAGCCTGGGAATAACCAGCCTCAGCCCCTCATCACGACACCGAACGTATCAGCCCGAGCTTGCCCACAAGCCCCCATGTCACCCATTGGTGCTGGGACCCCCCCCCCATCAAACCACTCCCCCCCACTGATGTCCTTCTGGACCCAGGGGACCAGGTTGCCAGCCAAGCTGGCCCAGCAGAGAAGCCTTCCTCCCTTGTCTTTATAAAAAGAACGGAGGAAGAGGAGCACAGACCCGGCTTAACGCCCTTTTCCTCGTCAGCGGTGCGACAGAGCTGAGCTGGGCGGTGTTACCTGCAGCCGGGGGGATGCTCTGCATGGCCTCGGTGTGAGGGCACGTCAACATCTGAGGGGGAACGGGGGCCTGGAATTAATCCCCGAGGAAAATAATTACAAGGCAAGGGAATAATCTGAAAATGGCAGTAAAATATGGGGTGTTTACACTGACCTGCCAGGATGACTGAATTAGTGGCGAGGGGCCTGAATTAGTGGCAAAGGGCCTATCGCTGACTCCAGGGGAGCAGTTTTAATGTTCAAATCTTATTAATTAACAGAGTGAGAGACAAACTGGGGACTCCCATTTATAATTTTCTAGGAGAGTGTTACCAACAGCGAGGAGCTGGAGCTCACAGGGTGACTGTGTGTTGCCAACTGCCTGCAGCTCTTCCCTCTTCACACCCCATGGTTACTCTAAAAGGTACCAATAACCCAAACTGGCCTCTATAACAGTGATTTTTGGAGGGTTTGGGGTTGGTTTTTTTTTAACAGTAATGTATCCTGATGCTATCTGGATTAACAAAAACTCCATCTTCTCCAGTTTAAATATAAAGCTTTGCTGTTTTCCTGCCCCTTGCTGTCCCGTTCAAGACGTCTATCCTTGCTGCAAAAGCATCTCACTCAGAAATGATGCAGGAAAATGTGGGTATTGCCCCCAAAATCCCTTTGAGGGATGTCTGCCTCTCTTCCTGATATTCCCAAAGCAGCCAAAAGAAGCCCCAGGCAGGGTTATAGAAATTAAATAACTGGGGGGAGGGGGGGGTTTTGTTGGCAACCCTGGCTCAGACAAACTGCCCCACCTCAGGCAATGGCCACATCTCCTTACACCCAAAGCCATCCCTGAAGCATCCTTGGGGCATGTCCCATCACCCCAAATTTGGCAGCTGGGAGTAATGCACCCTGTGAAATACACAGCCCACCCCTCTCAAAACCCCTACATTAAAATACCCAAGTCACCCTCCTGCCAAATTTTAAGGCCCTGCACCAAAGCTGGAAGGCACCCAAGAGTTTTTAAGTAGCAATAACTGTTGGGGTTTTTTTCCCTCCACTGCTTAAATAAAAATTAAAAACATCTTTTTCTTAGTGTTTTTTACCCAAAACATCAAGATTTGGGTTGAAATTCTCTCTCCCCCACCCTCTACAAACACCCACTACGCAGCAACACACCCCAAATAATTAAAACACTGCCCAGCCCCAACGACAAAGACCAGTATAAAGAGTTACCCAGTCTAACTGGCACCAGTAAGGGCAGCTTTCTGCCTCCCACTCCCACAACCGACCTTCATCAATTTGCATGGAGAGGAGGGATGATAGCAAAGACCTCCTGCAAACCATCCCCTCTTGTAGATACACCATGGAGTGCCCAACATTCACAAATAACCTCTTCATTGCTAAGAAGCCACTTGGGTTTTTACCAGCGTCATTATGGCCGTGGTCTAATAGCACCTATCAAAAACACTGAATTAAAGTTATGGTCATTTTTAAGACACACATCTGTATTTTTTAGGGGTTTTTTTTAAACCTGCTCAGCTCTGAAGCCCACAACTGCTATTTCCCCCCTCCCTCCCCAATTATTTTCATATTTCCCCATTTCCAAAGCGGCAATAAGTTCCTGCTCAAGGAGGGTAATAGGAAGTCTCTCTCTCTCTCTCTCTCTAAGAGAAATTGTTAATTTGGGATTTAGAAAGGACTTTCCTTAATGAATAATAGTTGAGATCGATCTGTCTTCCTGCCTCATTCTGCAAAGTAACATTTGTAAAGTCAGGTGATCCCAATTACTCCCTCTAATAACCCTCTCTGGCAAGAGATTTCAGAGCCCCCGCCGCCCTCCTCCGCTTCCCCCCCCCTACCATGAGCATCACCCACATCAACGGGGCTTTGTGGTCTCCTCCAGCTCATCATCCCTCTTCTCCTTACCCAGCGTGGACCAGCTCCATCACCTAAAAACCCCCCAAGGTGGGATGTCCTGCAGCTCCCCCAAGAGGGATGCTCCATCCGGATCCTCCCCAGTCCCACCAGCCATCATCCTTGGCTGTGTTGGGGAGGTCCCACTCTGGGGTGCCAAGGTCTGGAGGGGGTGTCTGCAGCTCCTCAGAACACCTGATGCTCTCACACCCACTCATCTTCTGGCTCATCAGAGAGAGGAGATTGAGAAATGACTCAATTATTGTCCTCAAGTGCCTTCACCAGGTGAAAATACTGGTGCTAAAGGGCTCTTGAATCAACAGGAGGACGGCAGCAGGAGAATCGATGCCGGCAGCTCGAGCTGGACAGACTCAAATTAGAAGCAAGATTCTTTTTTTTTTTTTTTCTCCTTTTTTATTTTTTTTTTTTTTTTTAATTTTGCTTAAAATATGGAGGATCATTAAAGATCAGACCCAACCAAGAGCGTGTGAGCCACCTCTCCAGCCCTCTGGGTCTTCAGCTTGGGGTTGGATGCTTTTGGGGAGGAGATGCTTTAGCCAAGTGTGGTTTTTTGCCACAGGAAGAGCCTTCTCCAGCTGCTTTGCCACATCTCCCCTTCCACCCTGCCTCCCTTCCCTTTGGCTCCTCTCTACAGCAGGCGATGAAGGTGTGGAAAACCCGTTCCCTCCCTTCCTTTGCTTGGTGTCATCCCACATGCACATCCCCATCCCACATCCAGAGACTTGGTGGGACTTTGGGAGGGACAGGAGCCAAGGGAAGGGACCTTTTCACCACGCTTTCATTAACAACTCCTGCTTCCCTGGCTCCCCAACACTTGGGAGGGGAGAGACAGGCTCTGCCACATCACCAGCACTCTCCTTTCTCCTTGCCCCCAGACTGGTCTGGGTTGGAAGGGACCTTAAAGCTCATCCAGTTCCAACCCCCCTGCCAGCAGCAGGGACACCTTCCACTAGACCAGGTTGCTCAAAGCCTCATCCAGCCTGGCCTTCAACACTTCCAGGGAGGAGCAGCCACAGCTTTCTTGGATAACCTGTTCCAGTGTCCACTCAAGAGACATCCCACACCAGCCCAGAGATGCTCCAGCAAGCCCAGGGAACACTAACCCTACTTGCCTGATAATTCCAGGGGAAAAGGAAAATCCAGAAAAATTCTCTTTTGTATTAGCTTTGCACAGCTGGAGGGAACTAAGAAGCTCAAACTAAGCCTTTCTCTGGGTCACCTTCCAAAGAGGTGACCCATGGACAACACTGCCTTGTCCCGAGGACTATTTTGGGTGTTGGAGCTCCGTGTGCAAAGGGCAGAACACGCTCCGTTTCTCTCCTTACCTGCAAGCATCATCTTCCCTGTGAGCCAGAGCTGGGAACGGTGCTGGGACCCTCCCTCACCCCATGGGGAGGGGATGCTGCAGGTCCCACCCTGCCCACATCCCACCTCAGGAGCTGGCTGGGCAAATTTTTGCTAGAAACAGTGAAATCCTGATGTTATTTGTTCACCTGGCACAAACCTCCGCGCTGCCAGTATGAACTGGCCAGGCTGATTAGTGGCAGCCATCAGCCA
>NW_010288809.1:15325-15696 GCF_000700745.2 Antrostomus carolinensis | reverse complement strand
ATAAATAAATTGGAACCATCTCCAGACCTGATTAGCTTGCTAATTAAGCTCAGTTACAGGGAAATCTGCAGTCAATCAGCCCGGCCATTACCAGTTGGATCTGCAGAGCGAGAGCTGTGGATGCTGCATCTCTGCTGGGGAGGAGGAGGAGGAGGGGAGCGTGCTGGGGGTGGGGAGGAAGGTGATACCAAAATCCACTTTCCTCAGCAGCAATTGGAGGTGCTCATCCATGTGGGGTGATTCCTGGCACCTCACTCTGGCTCCCAGCTCTTCCCTCCTGCACCCAGCCGGCATTTTGGGGACCTGCACCAGGTGGCCAAGAAGGCCAAGGGCATCCTGGCCTGGATCAGCACCAGTGTGGCCAGTAGGAC
>NW_010288809.1:0-14984 GCF_000700745.2 Antrostomus carolinensis | reverse complement strand
TTGAGATGGGATGTGAGGAAGGATTTCTTTGCTGAAAGGGTTCTGAGGCATTGGAAGGGGTTGCCCAGGGCAGTGGTGGAGTCCCCATCCCTGGAGGGATTGAAGGGTCGTGTAGACACAGTGCTGAGGGACATGGGTTAGTTGGGGACTTGTCAGTGTCGGGTCAATGATGGCCTTAAAGGTCTTTTCCAGTCAAGGCCATTCTGGGATTCTGTGACATCTTATCCCAACACAGAGGCCAAGGACACTCAATGGTTTCTTCTTACCTGTGAAGTAGATGCAACCCCCCACCCTGTAGGGCCTGAAGCAGGGGCAGGATTTCCAGCCACGTGCCCATCACTGCTGTCAGTGTTGCAGAAGGTGTTTTGGCATTCGGGGAGCCCAGTGCTGCCTCTGGCTGCAGCCCCCACATCTTGGCAGCTGCTGATGGGCATTGGACATTTGCTTCTCTCTACTGTGTCCTTCCTCTGGCTCTGGCCACTCAAAGCCAGTTGGGATCCCAGCCTTGAAATCATTAGATGGAAATACCTGGCTTTTTAATTTCTGCTAATCCTCCAAAATGATGGGAATTGTTTGCTCCTGAGCCAAAATGACCATAAATGATTATTTTCTACTGCTAACAGTGATCTGGAGGTTCTTCTCCAACTGAGCACACTGTGTCCTTCCTCTGGCTCTGGCCACTCAAAGCCAGTTGGGATCCCAGCCTTGAAATCATTAGATGGAAATACCTGGCTTTTTAATTTCTGCTAATCCTCCAAAATGATGGGAATTGTTTGCTCCTGAGCCAAAATGACCATAAATGATTATTTTCTACTGCTAACAGTGATCTGGAGGTTCTTCTCCAACTGAGCACCAAGCAGCCCTCGATGTTGGCAGCACTGCTGTTTGAACCATTTCTTAAAAGGCCTGAGCAAACCCCAGGCACATGATGTTCCTTCGGAGCCCAACGTTAATTCCCTCGCAGAATTAATTAACGGGAAAGCCCTGCAGAGGGTTTTGCAGCTCCACATCCCTCCATCACTCCTGCCCCATGGCACAGCATCACCTTTTCCCCTTCCTCCACTCTTCCCATCCTCTCGTTGGCAAACACCAGGAGTCTCCCTGGCTTCAAAACAAACAGATCTGGAAGTTGGGGAGCGGAGATGGGTGGGGGCAGAATGCAAATAAATAAGTGCTAATTGCTGGCAGCATCGAGCGCAGTTATTGTGACCACATTTATTGGCCAATTAAGGGCTTTACTGGATGTTAGGCGAGATAAATGACTGCCTGGTGGGTTCTCCACTCCTGCCATCCATTTGTGTTTTTTTTCCTACTGCACATTTAGTGGTTTCACCAGGAGTAACTGCCTTTCCTCCATGCGTCCTCCCCGTAACTCCTGTAACTCTTGGAAGTCACATTCTGGCCATCGCTCCGGTGGGAATTGCAATGCTACAGGAATAATTCAGTGGGGAAAACCCCACATTGCCTGTTTCTCCCTGCAAGCAGCACCTGCCTTGACCCATCACAGAAATAAAGAGAGAAAAAGGAAAGGGGCAAAGGAATAAGGCTGAGAGAGTTGGGGCTGTTCAGCCTGGAGAAGAGAAGGCTCCGGGGAGAGCTTCTAGTGACTTCTCAGTGCCTGAAGGGGCTCCAGGAAAGATGAGGACAAAGTTTTTATCAGGGTCTGTAGCAACAGGACAAGGGGTGATGATTTTAAACTAAAAGAGGGGAGATTTAGACTAGGTACAAGGAGAAAATTTTTTATTATGACCCAGGTTGCCCAGAGAGGTGGTAGAAGCCCCATCCCTGGAAACATTCAAGGTCAGGTTGGATGGGGCTCTGAGCAACCTGATCTGGTTGAAGATGTCTCTGCTCACTGCAGGGGGTTGGACTGGATGATCTTGACAGGTCTCTTCCCACTTATGGAACCATTCCATGACAAGCTCTAAGGCAGTAGCTCAGGAGAACTTTGTGTGGGCTCTGCTGCTCCCCAGCCTGGACTTCTGCTGGCTTTTCTGCAGTCAAGTTTCTAAACAGCATCTCCAGACACCACTTCCACCTCCTGCCACCAAGTCATTGAGCAACTTGGCATGAGTGACATGTGCTGCCCCTGGGAAGGGCCCTCAGAAAGATCAACTGGGACAAGTGACTCCAAACCAGGTGGGTCCCACTGCCACCCTTCCTGCCCAGGGTGCAGCAAAGGAGGGAGGAAGACAGTGGTGGTTCTTCACCACCATTGCCCTTCAGCTGAGGAGTTCCTTGATGTGGGGTGCTGTGGATGTGCAAAGCTTTCAGGAGATTGAGGGGATCAGCGGAATGGATGGAAGAGAAATCCACTGAGGATCGCTAAACTCAGTGGAAACAGGCTGCTCAGAAGCCCCTGGATTTTAAACACTTTCTCATTTCCCCTTTTTCTCTCCTTTTCCCATTTTTCTTTTTTCCTCTATTATTTTTCTTTTTCTTTTTCTTTTTCTTTTTATTTTTCTTTTTCTTTTTCTTTTTCTTTTTCTTTTTCTTTTTCTTTTTCTTTTTCTTTTTCTTTTTCTTTTTCTTTTTCTGTTTTACTTTATTTTTTAAATTTTTTACCAGGGAAATACATAGCAAAAGCCCCAACTAATCTGATTTTACACTCTCCTCCAGCATTGGCTTTTGGCCACAGGTAGAGAAAAAGTGTTGGTGTGGGTGAATCTCTGACCTGGCTTTTTAAGGCTACTCTTGCCTGATATTCACGAAGCATAAAATATTTTCTTTTGCTCATGAAAACAGCTGAATTTGGCTGAGCTTGGCTCTCTTCTTGAACACAAAAGCTCTTTACCAGGGAGGCTGAGCCCCATCCTACCATCCCATCGCATGGGATCGCTGTGTGCACTGTCCTCGGGCATCTCAGCCCATTGCTCCCTTCACACCAGTTTGGATTTGTGTTAAAGAATGAGAAAGAACCAGCAAAGCTGCCAGGGGAATGTTCTCAAGGAGAGCTAAAGAGTGTGGAACCTATGGACCAAGCATCTTCTGGGCTCTGAAGGAGGTGGCTTGAGCTGGTGCTCCCAGCATCCATCAAAGCTAATCCTTTGTAGGCAAGGGTGGAAATAAACAGTAAGGCCTTGTAGCAGATTAACAGTCCAGTCTTTACAGCAATTGCTTATTAAAAAAGAAAAAGAAGAAGAAAAAAGAAAAAAAAAAGAAAAAAAAGGAAAAATATAAAAAAGGAAAGAGGGGAAAAAAGGAAACAAGGAAAAACTGAAAAGGGACAGAGAAGAAAGGAAGAAGGAAGATAGAAGAAGGAAGAAGAAGGAAGATAGAAGGAAGAAGGCAGAAGGAAGAAGAAAAGAAAGAAGAAGGAAGAAGAAAAGAAGGAAGAAGAAGGAAGGACAAAGGAGGAAAGAAAGAAGAAGGAAGGAGGAGGAAGGAGGAAGGAGGAAGAAGGAAGAAGAAGAAAAGAAAGAAGAAAGAAGAAGGAAGAAGGAAGAAGAAGAAGAAGAAGAAGAAAAAAGAAAGAAGAGGAGAAAGAAAAAATATTTTAAAAAGGGGATATTCTGAAAAAAGAAAAGGAAAAAAAAGGGGGGGGGCAGGGAGGTTCCTCCTACTCTCATTAGAGGAATTAATATTCCCCCACAATCTCTTTCTGACCCCTCCTGCTTTTGCAGTAGGGTATTTTCTTTTCTTCCCAGGCATGGGTGAATGCCACCAGCTGAGAAAGTGTCACTGGGGTGGGCTTGGGGTAGGTGAGAAATGGGGGAATGAGGGACATCCTTAAATCTGCTCCATCATCCCTGGCACTGGCATCTTGCAGAAGCCAGATCTGAGGAGGGTTGTCTCTAAGGGAGAGCAGCCAGCCATGTCCACCATGAAATCAAACCCCACACCCCTTTAGGAGAGTGAAGGAGAGGAGGAATGGATGATGCCTAAAAAAACCCCATTGCTATAGCTTTACACCAGGGTGAATCCAAAACAAGATCTCCCACGTCCCAGGTTCACATTTCAAATCAGAAAGGGACAACACAAAGCACCCGTGTCCTGCTTCGGTGCTGGCTGGATGCATGATGGGGTTAAACAAGGTGGGAAAGCCTTGCAAGAACAAAGGCACAACAAAATGGTGATGTAGAGCCCCCAAAAACTATTTAAATAATATCAAATATTTATTTATTTATTTAATAAGTAATCTAGAAGCTGTCCTGCAGTGTTTCACTCCCCACAGTGCTGGTACCGCCTCCCTGGAGCACTTGGAGAACTGAAGAGCAGAAAAGGGAAGAGAAAACCTCCCCCAAACCCCAAACAAATCTCCACCAGACAGGACAGAACCGACAGCTCCCTGCAGGTGGGAGACCTGGCGGGATGGGCAATAACCAGGAGAATGAAGACGTTGAGGCCAAGGGAGACCAAAAAAACCCCAATCCCATACGGTGGGCAGTCCTGCTCAGCCTGTGAAGATGCAAGATCACCTTTCCAGTCTTGGCCAGGTCTTCTCTTGAGCAACATCCTGCTGCAGCGAGGTCTCTGGTCCCACCACACGCAGGTGACCCTATCCATCTTGGTATGAGTTTTGGCTGTGTTGTCCTTTGCCGTCAGCCCACGTACCGTCTTGGGTGCAAGACCAGAAAAAGAGACACCTCCATCTGCTGCTCTTCCATGGCTTATCTACACCCATCATCTCCCCCTCGTTGTGCCACTTTTTGAGAGACTTTCCCCACTTTTTCCACCTCTTCATAGCTCTACTCGTTTGTTACTCATAGCTCTACTCCATGCATTTCCGAACATCCCCGATTTCTCTGTGTCTTTTGTAAGGTGGGACAAGCACAGATGGCCCAACTGGTTGTCTTACTCCACAGCGCCCTTATGGATCTTCACATCTTACATTTCTTTCTTCACCCCAGGGCATGTTATTTAAGTCATCTCCCTTTTCTTTCCCCCCCATTAATGCACATTTACTGAATTTCACCTGCTATTCTCGACATACCCACCTTGACACCACACAGCTCTCTTGGCCTCATGTCCTTTTTCCACAGCCATCGGTATCACTGACCATTTGGCCAACCCGTGGAGAACCTCCTGGCATGTGGCTGCTCAGGTGAAAACCCATCACACCTCTTCCTTCCCACTCCATCCCATCTCTCAACCTCCTGCATCAGGGCAATATTTTATCTTCTCCTTGAGCCCACTTAGATGCCTCATTTCTTCTCCTGAGGTACTCGGGTCAGGACCTTTAGAAATGTAAATAAACGTCCATCAGTCGCCCATTGTTCGGGGCTTTAAACGACTTGTTCAGAGAAGCCTACTAGAGAGCCAGGATTTTCCTTCAAAGAAGTGATTAGACCATACCATATCATGACCTTAAAGATGTTTTATTATTCTTCTTTTAAATAATCATTTCAACCAATTTAGCAGATACAGATGTAACCGTTAGCGGCCTAATTCCTTGGATCTCCTCCAGAGACTCTTAAAGCCTAGGTGCAACATTTACTACTCTCTCTTCCTCGGGGAGAAGAACTGTTTTTAATGAAACCTCGCATATTTTTCTTTGCTGGGAGATGTGTCATTCAGTTCCTAAGCACTTTCAGAACTCTTAGATATACACCATTACGGTCCGGCTGACTTATTGCTTCTTAATTTATCAATTTGCACCATTACAGGCTCTTCTGACATCCCAGGTCTGGGATAATACTTCATCTTTATTACTGGCAAAGAGTGACAGTATCTCATCATTAAAGAGGAGAAGGAAGTGGGGGCCAGGGCAGGTGTATCTCCAATGAAGACTCAAGCAAAGAAGCAAGCTGCGACGAACAAGTTTTCTTGTCTTTATTAGAAAGAGACCTATACAATATAGCAGCCTCTCTCTGTGGTACTTTACAACTGGTTTTTTTTTCCTTTTTAATTTTAATTTTTATTATTTTATTTTTTTTTTTTAATTATTATTCAGAATACTGTACAGCTGACACAAAAAAATCTCGACACGGAAAAAGAGAGAGAGGAAAAGGGGAAACATAATACCAAGTGGCATATTGAATCAAACCAAAAACTGGGGTGAAACAACGAGCAAAGTGAAATGTTTGTCCATCGGTTTAATTACAGTACAAACAATATAAATAAAGCATCATCGAGTCCTTGTAAAACAAATCTGCTGAATGAGGTAATAGAAAAACAACAACAAAAGACCTTTTTTTTTCTTTTTCTTAATAATTTCCACACTGTCTTGTCATGGTTTGTACATTAGTATTTACAGAAACAGAAAAAAACCCAACAAAAAAACAACCCAAAAACTTGCTGTAAAGCCTGCCACGTGCTAGGTATCTTCTGCCTCTACCCCAAACACAGGCCTCAGGTGTCCCTACTCACCTGGGCTCCCTTTCTCCCCATCCCAACCAGAAAGACAAACATCACAAAGCAGAAAAACTGAGTGACCTGGGGGCGGGGAGAGGGTTAAACACAGCCGAACATCCAATCCATTAAAGAAAGAACTGGTGGATGCATCTGCTGCCCAAAACAGAGGTGCTGGTGAGATGGAACCTCACATCACAACCTTGCTGAAACCAGGGGCCAAACTTGGACTTCAGAGAGGTCAGGACACAGCCCACCCGCGCCCAACTCTGCCGCCCTCAAGTTGTTTTGCTTTGGACTTGGCAAAGCATCGAGGACACGCTCCAACCCCACCGACCTCGAGAGGCTGAAGGCAGCAGGAGCTGCAGAAATCAGGCCCCCCTGGCAATCCCACCCCTGAGTCCAAAGGCAATCCTTGCACAAAACAAGTCCCTGGTGTTTTAGAAGATGCTCCAAATACCCCTTCAGTTTGTGCACCCACCTACACAAGCTGCCTATGAGCAAAGGGGGCTCTTGACATTGAAATAGGAAAAGAGAGCTGGACCCAAGGCGTGCGGTCCCCTGGCATTCCCACAGAGCAAAGGGCTGTGCTTTCACAGGACAGGTACGTCCCATTTTCCCCCAGGACTGGCAAAATGATGCCTCCTGCATCTCTGGATACATCAGAACAAAAATGCTCGGAGGAGTTTCCAACAGCATTGCAAAGAAATCACTTTGTCACAGGGGCAAGAAGGGGAAATAGAAGATCCTCCCACCATCTCTGTGCACCCAGCCACGTTTCCTACCGTACCTTCCATCCTTCTCACCCTGCCAGACTTGCCCTCTCCCTATCAATTTCCCCTGATAGGACTATAAACCGAAAGCAAGGGTAGAAACGGTGTGGACAACACTTGGTCAACTTTTCCCGGACTACACGGTGCACACAAAGCCTTGGCACACTTTGGTCACTCCCTCACAGTATAATTTTAGGACCGGAGAGTAACGGCAAAGAACGTGTGGAAGGAGGGATGAGGAGCTCCTCTTGGGGAAGGACCCACCTGGAGACAGCTCTTCAGAAATATCTCACCGTGACCATCCCCAGCGGCCCCACAAAGAGCGGCAGGACCTGAAAGCATTGCTGAGTCAGCTCCTGCACTTGGATTCAGCTGAGCCTAAAGCAAATTTGTATTTAAAAAAAGGGCCCCTGAGCAGCAAATCCTTTGTCCTTTTCACCTTAGGAACCTCCTTCCCTGGTGCTTCCCATCATAACAGCCCCAGGGCTGGTGAGCTGGGATTTCTTCTCTCATGCAAGGACCTGATGGTCAAGTTAAAGGTTCTTCTCAAGTTGAGTGTTGCTGCCTGAAGGAGCTGGATTTTTTGGAATACCTCTGAGACAGGTACCTGGGTGAGCCCTGATCATCTGATGGCTCCCAAGAGCCGTAGGAAGCCTGTACGTTGTATTCTTGCATCTCTCCACCCTTTGAGTAGGTGTCCCCCATCCTGCACCTGCCTCCTGCGCTCTTGGAAGTGGCTGGTCTTACTCAAACTGGGAAACATGCCTGTTTATGAACACGTCACTGGAAATCTGGCTCTAGCTACTGATTTTGATCAATGTGGAAATGTCCACACGTACATTTCCACAATTGCCAAGAGCAGTTCGTAGAGTGTCTATATGCACATGTAAGCATGCAGACACACCCCAAATGCCAAGCACGTGTCGTTAGTGACCTCCAGGTGATACACCACCTTTACCTTAGCACTCAAACCACCCTGACTGCTCTTCATCCACCAACGCAACTCAACTCAATCCCTAAATCTGGGAACAAGTTGCCAAGTAACAACCCACCTTCAACACCAAAACCTTTCCTTGGTCCTCTTCTATGAGCTTGGGGTTTGCCTTCAACACAGATCAGAGCTGTCAAGTTGTCTGCTGTGAGACCTTATCATTCCAAAGGACCAGGAAAAATGTTTTCAGCTACTTTAGTTCTCAGAAACAAAACAAAAAAACCCAAAACCCAAACAAAACACTGATCAGTTCTGGAAAAAATGGGGCATATACAAGAGCTGATGGTGCATTCACTGCCAGCAAGCAACACGGTCATCCCAAACGCATGCCATTAGACCTCTGTAAGCATCCCCACCCCCTACCCCCCCCCTTCACGTTTTGTACATAACACACAGGTAAAAAATAAAATAAAATTTACAAGCTCTGAAGCACTGCAAAAAGAGTCAATCCTAAACACAAACCCAAAAAGTTCAAGGCCAAGAGAAAGCTGAAGCTCTGCCTGTCAACAGAACTGACCGCTACCGCTTGGGTCAGCCAGGGAGGAGGACATGGAGAGATGAAGAAGAGGTTAAAACTGCTGAAATGCACAAAGACGTTTTTATTTCATCTGCCCACAAGTAAAAAAAAGTCCCCCCTGAACATTCAGGGAATGATAATAAACGACAGGAGTTAATTCACCCACATATTGCTGAACTGAAACACAGGGGCCAAAATGACCAGAAGCATGACTAGTGATCTGGGGAGGGTTAAGGTGGCTCTAAAAAAACCCCCCAAAAACAACCAAACCAACATTTTACTTTCAGAAATCACACAATCCTCCTCTCAAAACATGAACTATTCAAAGCTCCTGAAAATCTTGGCCAAAACCCTTTGAACCTCCCTTAAAAATGTGAGACATTCAGCCAACTCAAGGTGAAGTGTCATGAGATGAGACCACCCAATAGTTATTTAAAAAAAACTGGCCCAGGCTAAACCACAAAACAAAACCTAGAATATTGTAACACAACAAATCTACCTACCTACACCTTTGGATATTTTCCTCTATTACCTCTATATTTTTTTTCAAACAGGAGCTTATTCTCTAATAAAAGCATTCAAACCAACCTTCTCTTTGTAGCTTAGAGTTTACGAAGTCCAAACTCATCGCAGTACCTTTCAATTTAGAGTAGTTTAATGTTTTTCTACCTTGAAAAGAACTTTAATCCAGAGCATTTTTTTTCCTGCTATGCACCAAACACAAGAACATCCAAAAATAGTTTTCTACATCAATTTTTACCCACAAATCACCAAGAATGGAAGGAAATGTTGAACTGAGGATCCAAGACTCATAGCTGGAGATCCCATGTATGCATCGCTGCAGCAGTTGCCAGAGGGGAAATGAAGATGCTCTGACAATGAGCTGGGAATGGGTGACCAGCCAGGCTGCCCCAAGGTTGGTCCCCAGTGTTGTCCACCTTCACCTTGAGTCCCTCCAGCCACCATGACCATTTGTTCCCTGTTAAGGTGCAAACGTGGCTCCCCGAGACATTTGGAAAGGGCCCTTTTGGGACCTTCTTGTGAAATCTGTGCTTGTCTCCACTATTACTACTTTCTTCTAGAAACTACAAATTACTTCATTTCCCCCCCCCCATCTCCATACAAATATAAAAGATGAAGCTATCCAAACCCCATATAATCTAATTATACTACATTACAGTGCCAGCCAATCATTTCTAAGCCCGTCTCTGCATTCCCATCTCGACTCCTCTCCCTACGTTACTCAGCTCCCTCTGGCCAGGGGACATCTCCAATTGCAGCTAAAGTTTTTGTTTTTTGTTTATTTTTATTTTTATTTTGCACTAACACACATAATTTAAGGAAACAGGGAAAAAATGGCAAATTAAACAATATGAATGTTTACACAGTTATTCTACACGATGCCCAAATGTTTAAGAAATCCTCTCTACCTTCCAGGAGCTCACCACCTGGCTTTCCAAGCAGAACCTAGCTCAGAATACAACAAAGTTGTCCAAAAAAATAGCTTTTAGCAACAAAATCAGCAATGTGGTAATGGGAGCCCTTGGCCAAATCTCTGCACTGGCAGGACCTTGAATTTTCCCCAAGGTTAGATTCTTATTTCTTCATCAATAGCAAGAAGTAAAACCTCCTCAACTCTGGGAATATCAAGGTTTAGATGTGGATAGGACACATCCGACTCATCTCTGCCGTTCAACAGCAATTAGCTTAAAATAAATAGAAGGGAAATGCTGATGTTAACAGCAAAGGCTGACTCGCTTCTAGTGTTTCCGTCGTCGTGGATAAAGTGCAGAGGAAAGGGGATTTACAGGTACCTGGGATGATGAAAAGGGTTAAAATGGGGGGAACGCAACGAAAACCACAGCTGAGGACTCAATTTTTGGAGAAAACAGCTTTAGCTAACATGTTTCTGCTGGGATTTCTTACTGACTGGATCTCAATTTGGTTTTAATTTGCTCATAACACGCTCCAAGGGCGTAAACAGCCTGGCAAGTGGGTTCCATAAAAGCAACGCGAGATGAAGAACGGAGAACGGATGGGTTAACAGAGGGAAAGCAAGAGGAATGACTCCTGCACATTCTCCAAGTGCCTGTTTTCACACCTGGACAGCTTCAAGAACATCCTTGGCAAAGTGCAAACACATCCCCTGAAAAGCACACCGAGACCTTGGCTTACAAATCCAAACCCTGCCGGGCTCCAGCCATGGAGAACTTCCTCCATCCTCATTCTCAGCTGTGGTGGGAAGGAATCTTCCCTCCTCTCCTTCACCGTGTAAGAAGGGGATGGAGTCTACACTGGCCTGACTTCCTTGCCAGGTAGCCTGTCTCACGAGCTCAAGAGGTGCCACACAGCATCTCTCATCCATCCAACCAAACCCATTTGAAAAGAGGATGTTGTAGCCTGGACACCCTCATGGGGTAGATGCTTTCTCTGGAGCATCACCAGCTGTAGTGGCAGAGAAGGTCTCTCCTGACTTGGAGAGACAGTGCTGAGTGATCTCCCGTCTTTTGAATGGATCATTGCTGCATGGATGACCAGGCATTTCCCCTGCAGACCCCCAAATGTTTGGGGGAAGTCATCACATCATCCACACCACCTCAAGATAGGCACTACCAACACTGACACTTCCAAAGGGGAAACAAACCCAATGTGTTTAGGCTAAAAAGCAACTGTGTCACTGCTTAATTAAAGCATGAGGTTATTAGTTGGCTAGCCTGGAGACATCATTTTTCCCTATAATACAGTGGAATTTCCTCTCCTAAAAATATCCTGGTTTTTCAATACTAATCTTCAGAAAATTTTTACGAAAGGAGTGCATAATTCTTCTACCTGAAATCAGCACGGCAGCCTGGTCGCCTTTGTTCCTCAACATGATTCTCAGCTTTCTAAGAGGAAGGTGGCCCAAAGAGAGCACTAAATTATGTACCAAACATTTTAAATTAGGAAAAAAACAACCAACCAAAACCAGCTTGGAAACAGAATTTGCATTGAGAACTTAACAGTGGCAAATCTACCTACCATGTGTTTGTTTGAAACACTGGACCTGGTTTTAGAGACAAATGCCCTTGATGCTCCTCAGGGAACAGCAAGCAGCTATAGCACCTCTGGGACCATGAGCCACACGACTCCTGAATCCCTGCTGCACCTTTCCCATAAGGGTGTAAAAGCTCATGAGCACCAAGACACCGTGGGCTTCACGACATCCCCTTCAGCTACACGTTAGCTGGGCTGAAGGACCACCCATCAGTACCAAAGATCAGGGAGCTGCATGGGAAGGAGGGAGAAATAGCAATTATAACAGACACCTTTCCTCAATTTAAAAAAGAAAATAATATAAAATATATCCCAGTATGAAGAGCATCAGCTGCAGCCTTACTCTGGTGCAGCCAGCCTAGGCTGAACAAAGATCTCCTCCCCAAACAGTCAAAGATCTAGGCAGTAACAAAATACAAAATGAGAACACCACCAAGTAGGGAAATAAAACCCAAACCTGGTCAATATTCTCCTGCTTCCACCTTGAGGCTCGCTTTTCTTTCACAATTTGATGATTTTATAGCAAATCCATAATTTTCAGATTCCCTCTCCCCTTAAAATAACCAGATTACATTTTTTTCCTTCACATTTTGTCTGCATGTAGTTTATTTAGCAATTGCTACGCCCAAATAAAATCCAGAGCCCCAAGGAAGAGCAGCAGGGAAGGATTGGGAAATACAACCGAGCAGGTAAGATCTGCAAATCACTGTGCTGTCTGCACCTCGCTGCCTTCACACAATTGCTCCTTTGCCATCCAATTCAGTTGAGTTTTCAACTTTCTCCATGATAAACCATTCTCCCATCTTTGCACTGCCATATGCCACTTAAAAAAAATTACAATCATAATAATAATAATAATAATAGTAAAAAAAAATCACTTTTCTGCCTGCCAAAAACCATCTGAGCCTGCTTCCCCTTCCCCGTGCCAGAATTCTACTTGGTGGAAAACAGGAGAAACTGGGATCTGTCTGGTAATACCAAAATAATCAAATCAAGTATTAAAACTTGGAATTCAAATGAACTGTCCAGGCTACTTTCACAAGCCATTTTTCTTCCAGAAAGCAGCCAAGTTGGGAGTCAAGCGCAGCCATGCCCTGCCCACCGCCGTGAAGGCTACCAATCCTCAACTTAATCAAAGCTGATCTTCCCACTGCCACATCAGGGCTTTTTGTCTTGGCTTGTGAAAGCTTCGTGACTTCTGGAGTAACATGTATTTATAGCGCTGAGAAACAGTCTCTTTTTCCTTTCTAAAAGGTCTCATACACTTTGTTTTCCCCCCCACACCAAATGTGCCATCATCTCCTTCTGATATGTTCCTCAAAAGCTTGTGATGGAAACAAGAGTTCACTGCTGGGAATATTTTCAATGTACAATGATCTGTAATTCACAGATCCTAACTAGTTGCACATTATTTAGTTCACATCCATTACAGTTTATAAATTAACAGAGATGTCATTTTCTGTACAAAAAAAATTAAAATTCAATGCATATTTATGGTTTTTTTTATTCAAATAGATTTTACATACATATAATCTAGAGACACAATACAAAAAAAAAAAAAAAAAAAAATCTGTATAAATTAGGCAATGCATCACAGGAGTGACCAAAAACTCAACACATTTACCTTGGCAAAATGACAGAACCTATTTCTGCTGGCTGAAAAAAATATTAGCCTTTAATGCGTTTATTAATTTCACTAAACACACTCGAAATGGGTTTTTCCTTAGCGGTATTCATTATTCCTTTTTGTGTTTCAGAGTTTACTCTTATTTATTTTTTCCTTTTTTTTTTTTTTTTTTTGTTTTTTTTTTTTTGTTTTTACACCAAGGAGACTGCAGTCAAATAACACTCAGCAACTCATTTCCTCTCTTTGGACTGAAAAATTAAACAGATACTAAATTATGACAGTGAATTTAGAAAAGGAGGGCTCCAAAGGGCTTGAAAGAACATGTCTGAGATAATATGATGCTTCTAAGAATATTGCAATCACATCCAAGCAATCACCGAAGCGTGCCATGTAACTACCTCCTCAGCTAATATGCTTTTTTCTCTCCGTGATGACTAATCATGTTCTATTAAACAGCGGTAATGCTGGAAGAACTCAACTATACAAGTGTAATGAAGCCAGTATTCTCCCCGGACAGATTAGCTACAACTGATTTGACACATACCATCATAGGAGCTTCAAACCTGACAAACTCTGTGCTTGCTTCTGATTTATGCCGTCAAGCTCTTCAGAGAAGAGAATGAAATCCAGGCGTCGCATTCGGTAGAGGTGAAATGTACTGATGTGCTTCACTGTCAGTTACGGAAAGTCACCATCTCTCCTTCCTTCTCCTCTCGCTCGCTTCTCCCTCCGCCCCTTCCCTCCACGCTCAGGGAGCCGCGGTCCCCACCTCGGGGGGACAACCGCTCTCCTCTCCCGTGGTCCCGGTGGCACGCGTGCGGCGTGTCCTGCTCAACCCACGCGCTCTCGCCCCCTCGTTTCCATCGTTGGAGAGCTGTCACTGAAACAACTGCTTTCTCTGCAGCCCCTTTTTTTTTGCTCCTTTCTCATCCCCTCGCGCTCTCCAGACGCGCCGTTTCCGGATGGGACAGGGATGTACCGAAGGGAAAAGGGAAAAGGAGAGTTACCAGACTCACAGAGCAGAGCTGTGATGGGGATGGAGGAATATGAGGCTGCGGATGTAATTCAGGTCAGCGAATAACACGAGTGAGGCTCCTCAGATGATGGTGGGCATCCTTCCGCTGCTGTTGTTCCGGTTATTGTTCTTCCTGGACAAGTTTGGAGTGGCCATGAGGACGAAGCGCTCGTCGGGGCAGCCGTACTGGAGGAGAACGTCGATGCACTCCTGGCTGGAGGCCTGCCGGGCGTAGGCCAAGGCCGTGTTTCCATGGGCATCACGTGCCATCACGTCAACGCCATACTACGGAGAGAAGAGATGTGTTGTTGGAAGATGAGGTGCCAACAGAGTGTTAAAATGGAGGGAGAAGACTTGGGACAGATTGGTTTGAATGTCACTGAGGATGGGGAGAGGGAGGAGAGAGTAGGCAGGATGGACACCAGCCTGACAATGTGAGCGACACCGACTCACACACGTAGAAGTTTCTATGGGGAGAGGGTCACGAGTGGAACAAAATGTGCCATGGTGGTGTTTCAAACGGGTGCTGGGGAAACCTCTCCTTCCTCATTTCCTACGCTCTCCTTTACGTTCCATCAAGTAGCAGCAGAAAGGCAGAAATACACATTTTTTATTTTTCACATTGCTGTCTTTTGAGAGCGTGCAACGAGGAACATCTAAACTGAGATCAGCAAAGGCTTTGTGGAACCCACAGGAAGGAGGTTTGGGTATCACAGAATCACAGAATATTAGGGATT
>NW_010288808.1:8850-13957 GCF_000700745.2 Antrostomus carolinensis | reverse complement strand
TTCATGAACTGCTCCAGTGTGGGTCTTTTCCGTGGAGAACAGACTGCTCCAGTGTGGGTCCCCCATGGAGTCACAAGTCCTGACAGAAAATCTACTTCAGTGTGGGCTTCTCTCTCCATAGGTCCACAGGTCCTATCAGGAACCTGCTCCAGCACAGGCTTCCCATGGGGTCACAGCCTCCTTCAGGCATCCACCCTCTCCGGCGTGGAGTCCTCCACAGGCTACAGGTGGACATCAGCTCCATAGACTGCAAGGGGACAGCCTGCCTCACCATGGTCTTCACCATGGACTGTAGGGGAATCTCTGCTCTGGTTCCTCGAGCACCTCCTCCGCCTCCTTCTTCACTGACCTTGGTATCTGCAGAGTTGTTTCTCTCACATATTCTCACTCTTCTCTCTGGCTGCAATATGTGCAGGGATTGGTTGTTGTTTTTTTGTTTGTTTTGTTGTTTTTTTTTGTTTTTTCCCTTCTTAATTATGTTATCACAGAGGTGCTGTCACTGTTGCTGATGGGCTTGGCCTTGGCCAGCAGTGGGTCTGACTTGGCACTGTTTGGCATTGGCTCGGTTGGACATAGGGGAAGCTTCTGGTAGCTTCTCATCAAGAAGCCACCCTATTCCCCCCCACCCTGCTACCCAAACCTTGCCACACAAAGCCAACGCAGGCAAGGGAATGCTGGGAGGAAACCCAGGAGCACTGACATGGCTTTGGATAAAGAGCCTTGTAAGATAAAATGTTGGTAGTTTGGCAATAGAGGTTTGGGGATGGGGCAGAGGGAAGGGAAGAGATTGTTGTGGTAGGGAAGAGAAAAGATGTTGATTTGTTACTTTGCAGTAGCAGAAGACAGGGAAGGTGGACACTGATGAGAGGTGAGAGAGATTCGAGGATTGGGCCTGAGGGTATTGCAAAATGGAAGAAGGTAGTAGACGTGACAGGAGTATTTATTAGATAAACCTGATTACACTGATCATTGTCAGTGCCCTCCCCGTGCACACACATGCACACTCCCAACGCCTTCTTCCTGGGCAAGCAGCTACTGACAGTGCAATGGTATGCATTAACATATGTTTGCAGTAGCAGGTTTGCTGTCCTTTCTGTTGAGTAATCACTGTTCAGTGACAGTTAAAACTGGTTTATTCCAGGATGAATGTCTTCTATTGAGTGGCTGCTGTACTGTAGATGGCTAATTCTTTGAGAGAGTCTAGTGGTGACAGCCTAGTGTTGGTAAGCTGAAGATCATCGTGACCTACCTGGTTATTTAAATTGCCTTCTGTAAATTTAGTTGTGATCTCTGTCTAAATGTCCCTGCATTCCTACTGCCTGGAGTCTTCTGGGCAAGACTGATACCAAACTTGGACCAGCAGTCTGCCTTGCACTTCTTCTGCCCTCCCTAGCTGTTCATACATTGTCACATCCCAGCTCTTTTGATATCATTCTGGCACATCACGTCACACTTGTTTCTGTGGTTCCTTTGGCTTCGTTAATCTAATGTCTGTCCATGACACGCTTTCCTGAAAACAAAGATACTTCAGTTAATACTATCTCATGAGAGCAAGCTTTTTTTAAATGTGAGGTCTTTTTAATAAAATATCTATACCGTGTTTTCTTGTCCAGACATGTTGACAGTACTTAAAAGCACGGTTTAATGGCTTTATTTAAAAATAGGTGCACGTATAAAGACTCTTTTCTTTACAAATACATACCTTCCTCTGCCTATTTGCATGTAGATACGTAAGATCCTCCATATTGTGTCAGACCAAAGGTTCTTCAATAATGGTTTAAGTTCACTGTCTTGTCTTTCAGAAATAGAGTAGCAGAACTCACAAAGCCAATTATAACTGAAGAATTGTTTAGAAATCTATAAAATCGCAGCTACAGCACCTCAATTAAAAATTGCACTCAGGTGAAGAAGCGTAGCACCTACTTATGTGTTCAACAGGAATGCAAACTGGACACATGAGCAGGCACACAACAAATTAGTGGGAGATCAACAGCTTGATCACATAGGGAATGACTGCACAGCTACCCTAGTCAGAAGTAAGGTAGAACATACCTCCCCAATAGTGTTCAGGAAACAGAGATGTAGAAAGAAATTTGGAGATCACCCTGGTAATCCTTGTGTGCAAACAGGGGGCTAGAAAATAGAAAGAACATTTTCATAGTATTTTCCTATACGATGCTGGTAAAATAAATACAGGAATACTGTGTCCAAAGGGATAAAAATTTAAAAAAAATTATAGATTTTTACAAACTACAAAGCTTGTTATAGATTGCTTAATCATCCTAAAAGTGTGATCTGTTTAAATGATCAAAGATTAAAGATCCCTTGATCACAATTTATAAAAGCCAAATCTAGCTGTTGAAGTTTTAATGAGATTCAGCGGCTGGGAGATGAAGCTAAACTAATTCAGACCATAAATAATGCTCTCATTAGTTATGTGTGTGCATATTAACTGTTGAAATAATCTATCAAAGACTGCCCATCACTAAAAATAATTAAATCAACATTGGATTTTTATTTGATAGACATGCCTTAATTCAGCAACATCAATTGGGCTTGAAGTAAATTACTTAATGGTTGTCCAGTGACCTGTGTTACACAAAAGGCTAGAGTAAATACTTGTAAAGTCTATATTAATCACTGAGTTCTTTAATTTATCCACTGCAAATAACAACCTCATAGCTTGGTTATGTGTTGCAAGGCTTATGTCTTGATTTGTTTAGTCTAATCACAGTATCAAGATATCCTTTGCAGAGGATATCTCCTTCCTCACACAGCCAGCAACAACCCTAAAATTTACTGTTGGAACACATCCTGCCCTCTAAATTGTATTGCCACCTTTGTCAACAAGCCCTTATGGAGGTCACACTGGGATCAGATGGGGACATTTTTACTGGCACTTTATAATCCAAAAGGATTATAAAGAAGGTGACATTATTTGGGGCTCTAACTATATCCTATTGAGAGATGTCCCATGACAGTTTTATTACTGTTGCACCTTTTAAGAAGCATCACAGCACAGCCTGGGAACAATGAGCTCATTTGTCAAGGCAATACACATAGAAGTGTGTCTCCTGTTAAGCTCACAGTCAGGCATTTCTGAAGCCTAATCATCACTTTGCCTTCTTTTCGTCTGGGGGTGATTCACTTAACCTCTCTGTGACTGTGTGTCAAATGACAATAATAATCTGCTTTCTAGGGGCTTGGGAGCATTAGGTAGCATTATGTAGTGCACTGTAACTTGAAGTTACATCTCAGCATTTCAGAGAGATCAACACAGTGACCTGTCTTTCACCTATATAGGTCATGAGTATGTCATCCAAGACAACTCAGCTTTAGTCTGAGGAAGGGACATTTCTTAGCTGCGAAGGTATATCCTGTTCTTATACACCAAGTGATACACTGAAGCTCTGGGAATTGGACAAAAGCACTGGCATGGCTCACCACACTTATGATGAGGTGAGCCACCATACCATAATGTTTATACAGACTACTCTCAGCAGTAAGATTTCACCCAACACTTTTATTAGTTTGCTATTTCTCCTTCATTTGTTACTTGCTAACAGCTACTGGCCTCACATCTGACACATATAGGTAATAAGAATAGTATTTTCAGGGAGAAGACTGTTTCAGTTTGCTGCCAGTTTTGGCCAAACAACACGCTATTTTGCATTTGGTGCAATGTTGGTTTTTTTCTCCTGCCAGTTATAGCCACATCACTCATTGGCCTAACTTAAGGTCTCTGGTGTACAGATTTGCTCAACAATTTCTCTTTTGTTAAAGCTCTTATGCTGTTTTTTGCTACCATTAAGGGCTGATGCTTTATGAATCTTTTGTATACAAAATTGTGCCAAATGGCAGTCATGGAAGTCAGCACTAATTGTGGAGAGCCAGACAATGGCAACTCCTTCTCCAGCTCCAGGCTATGTCAGCTAGAAGGCCATTATGGATCTTCCCTACAGTTCCCTCCCAGCTGTTAGCTGAGCTGCCTGAGGAATTGTTCCTCACCTACATGGAGCTAAATGTGACAGGACAGAAAAGTAACCCAGCTGGCTTTGATGAGCATATAGGCAGCTCAGGAGCAGATTAGAAGAGGCAGTAAGCTACAACGTGGATAGTAGGGGACAGAAAAAGTGTTCAGCTGAAGACAACAGCTTCTGCTAGCACAGCCAGATCTTGGAGTCAACTTGTGCCCCAGTCTCAGTTTTGCTTGATTTCTCATCTCTCTAAAGTAAGGAGCACAACAGGAAGTAAGATTTTCCTCTGGCAGCTTCTACCTATCGTAATCTCATCTGCATATCTCCCCATTAATGCTGAATTTTAATTTGCCCAATGAGCACTCTGAAAGCTCCCTTCTTTGTTCTTATTCACTCCCCACTCTCTTCAAAAGACACTGGCCTTGATCATATTGTGACTTCTGTTATGCAGCAGCACCGCTCTAATTAGTACTTGAACCCATTCCTGACTTACATTGGAAGAAGCTGGAGGTATTCTCTCATTTCCATTCTTCAGGTCTGTTCATGAAAAATTCACCTTCTGGATAGACAAAGAGTTTCCAAGTCTTAATAACTCAAGTCACAAAAACTTAATTTAATAGATTGTACTTAAGTGATTTTTTGCCATGGCAAATTTGTTTACTTCTTTCACGCTGCTTCCAGCTACCAATGCCAGCTCTGTACTAAATACAACATGGAGAATGGGGAATGTATAACTACTTAAATGGGGTAAAATAAGAAGTGTGTATCTGGATCCTTATGTTTGGACTCCAGGTGAAGTTGGTACTTTATTATTTTTTGCTGTTACGTTGATGATCAGATTTCCTCAGAAATCTGTCGTTCTGAAGTACTCACAGTATTCTTTTTCTTTGAGTTTATCCTCTTCAGCAGTGGTAATCATTAATCTGATCCTCTTGGCATGCAGTTTTAAAGCCAGTGACTTCAGCAGAATGCAACTATAACCTTAGCAAACGGAAATCTATTGCCTTGTCAGTGCAGAGTCCCTTTATATGTGCTGAAGTGTTGAATGCTTAGCAAACTCCCCTAAAATTATTTCATGAGCACACCTGCTATCTCCTTGGTAGTTAGTTTGATTTCTGGTAGCGTAGGTA
>NW_010288808.1:363-8807 GCF_000700745.2 Antrostomus carolinensis | reverse complement strand
TAAGGAGGTTTCATTCTGCACAGCCATTTCAATCCTTTCCTCAGCTGGAAAAATGTTTCCTCAGGGATCTTTTATTTGTCCCTTAGGAAACCTGGAATTGCCTCAAGACCGAATCAGGATTGGAGTTACTTGGCAGCTAAAATCTAGTTTCTGATAACAGCCTATCTGTTGGAGATGCTGGAAAAGCAGAGATCCCGCACCTTGCCACTGTCAAAACTGTCTCCTTATAACAGAGGTGTTGACTAATTAATCAGCTTCTTCTGCCTTCAGTTTGTTCTGGTTTTTTTCAGACATTTATTTCACTTGGATTCCTTATATAAAAGATATTCCTGATAGACTTGGGTTTTGCTTTGCTTTTTCAAATAACTGGGAAAGAATTAGGGCCATTGATTTCTGCTGCTTGTGTACGTGGCTATCACCTTTCTGTCAATTCACAAAAATACCAACTTCAGTACAAAGTTCAGTCCAGACTGTCGCCTTTGTAGAAAAAACTGTACTCTGGTTCCAGTGAAGACCTCTGCTATAACTCTCAGCGGGCCTTTTCCCTTATTAACATAATTAACTGCAAAGTAATGTCTTAGAAGATACAGGAAGACTAAGAATCAGTTAAAACAAGTATTTATAGAATGGGGATACTTTTTTTCAAGAACAAGAAAACCAGGCTAACTTCACAGTTAGGGAAGCTGTCAAATTCCATGCAAGTGAGAAGATAGTGACTAGTAAGAAGTTAATCATTACACTGAGGCCTGCTTTATTTAGGAGTCTCTATCAGCATAAAACTGAAAAGTTATGCATGATATGTTCTAATATATGGGTAGGTAACTGTAGCACAGCTGAGCCTTCAGACCACTAAAAACTGGCTCCTTCCATAGCCTACTGGTCACCAGTGGGGCTATGCTGCAGCCTAACCCTTTGAACACTAAGAAATATTTACACATCAGTTTACTAGATTACAGCCTCAGTCCACAAAGACTTACTCGTGTTTTTCACTCTGAGGAATACCATTGAAATCTTTATAAAGCTGGATGTAAACTTCTCTTAGAACTAGGCTAGAAAACCCTGTTCGTGCTTCTGAGTAGCCATTACTAATCACAAAATCAAATTGTTTTGAGAGAAGAAAGGCAAAGGAAACTTGTTTCTTGTGATTTTTCTGCCATAAACTTCTCTCATACTTCTGTAACATATTACTCCTGGCTGTCTTGCATGATCCTTGGCAACCTGCAGAGCGAGCTGCCCCTGTGGCTGCATCTGGTGAGATGCTGTTGGTTTTGGACTATCTGTGATAACTGATGGGCCTGTAACCAAACAGGATAGAGAAATGTTGTTTTGTGGTGCAGCCTTTCATTTCATGAGGTACTAACTGGGAGCTCCTTTCTACTGAGTTTTATGAAACTTTGAAGAACATATGTACTTTGGATTAATCCAGCCAACTAGTTCAAAAGGTATTACGAAAATGTCCTGTGAGGTGATGCACAATGGGTAAGATTACATAAAACCTCATTTTCTTTAAATTTTATCATTTGTTGATTGTGTGTTTCCCTTTAAATCTCCTTAAAATACTCTAAAAGTTACTATAATGTATTATATCCATAACCTGTTATGATTTATTTCAGTGAGGTTTTGATTAAGCTTGCAAGAAATAGGAGAGAATAATTCGGCAGAGAATTCTCTGTCACATTTCTCCTTTTCCTCTCATCCTTGAAATACATTCTTTCCCCTCTGTGGATATGACTCTTGTGAATGGAAGGCCTTAAGATTTTTCCTTCACATTAAAATATCTATCTGATGAACCTACTGTAGTTTGCAAGAGTCTAGTGAAATAGTGTAAAGACTAGTTTACATTTTACTGAAAGTGAATATTCAGGAAGGATGGAATACAAAGAAATGGAAAAAGCCCACACAGGGCC
This sequence comes from Antrostomus carolinensis, assembly GCF_000700745.2. Classification (NCBI taxonomy): domain Eukaryota; kingdom Metazoa; phylum Chordata; class Aves; order Caprimulgiformes; family Caprimulgidae; genus Antrostomus; species Antrostomus carolinensis. The sequence continues at coordinate 6,900 of NW_010288808.1, read as the reverse complement.
TGACCATGAATTGTTGTAAATCAATTCAGTGGTCATGCGCTGGATGATGACTTCCGTTTCAGCACCACAGAGTTGCTCTAATATTGCACAAAGCAGACTGTGATGAAAACTCTAGGCTCATTTAACGCTCTCAGAGATTTGTTGCAGACATCACATGCTTGACTCTTGACCACTGCATATGAAGCTACCTTTGGAGAGAAAAGAGGAAGGTTTTTCAGCACCAGAGGCCTAGTTAAAATTACAAACTGTATTAACTGTTAAAAGAGACTGGAGAACTGCTGTTTACTTACATTAAAATGGCTTTGTAGAGTGTATTTTAGGAATACTGGAAGTAAATGGTTAGAATCTTCTTATTCTAAATAAATTTAAATAGACTACCTAAAAAAGGATTTCCATCTTTTGCAAGTCTAGAATAATCTGCCATGAAAGAAGCTCATTCTCAGCTGCTGTTTTAAACATCTTTAATTTCTCCCAACCACTCCTAGCAATATGTTTTTACAAACTTAATGTTTATGTTAATTTGTTCTCCATTTCTAATATTAATTGTCACCTTATACTGTTGTCATTATTGCGCAGTACTGCAACTTTTGAAATATTTGAATGTCTCCACTTGGATGAAGCTGAAAACAGAAAAATAACTTGTAACCTTACATCCTATTTACTGCTTATGGACTGTGTATTCCAAGAAGATATTTAAGCTGCTGAGAACCGTCAATATGATGGATTTTCTGTCATTTTACTGAAATCCCACAAAATAAACTTATTAGATTACTGACTGAGGGCATAGAAATGTTCCCAGTTTCTTCCCACCATTGCCAAGCAGCAATTGTAAGGTTCTTGACTTCATCTCAGATAGTTTTCATAGGAACTGTTTGAAAGTGTCTACAAATACAACTGAAAGATGGTCTGGGGTGATAATCTGGGATCGAACCCTTGGTAGAGACCCACATCTAAGCCAGCCACTGACTGCTCTGTTTCTAACTTGACAATCATCCTTCTGCCTGCTGGTAAAGTCCCTAGTTGCTATTCAGGTGAGACTACCTGGAGCTAAATAAAACTCAAAAATGATAAGCATGTAGTCCATAGGACAAGCACAAGATTTTCCTTTGATTCCTGAAGAGGCACTGGAGGTACCTGTGTGAGAAAGAACAAAGAAGGACTAGAGATTCTGGGTAAACCTGAAACACCAGTTAGACTCACCATCATGAGTACAGCTATGAAGCAAGAGAATAACTACTAAGGCAGAATAACTTGCTCCAGTGAACATTGTTAGGACATGTAGCTTGGTGAGGGAGGAATAGAAAGGTTCAACTGTGGACCCAAGCTTGTATAATCGCCTCACGCTAGTTACCTGAAGCCAACCAGAACCAACCGAGGAACTTACATCCAGGATCGGATCTAGTCGGTATTATTCTTATTTATTATTCCTATGGGGCAAAATAAGTGGTTGTAGTGTCATCAGTGGTGCTGGGCACTAGGAGGTGAAAATGCTCAGGGAAGAGCATAAAGAGGCATTGACTGGCCGGGGCTCTAATAGAGTTAGGGAGAAGATGGAGAAAAAGATAATATGATGAAATATATTTAAGCAGTTATTCAAGAGACATTTACGGTACACGGAACATAAAGAGAAGCTTGCAAAATGGAAAGAGAAAAGAAGGCTTTGGAGTGAGGTGTGAACTTTAGGAGAAAAAGAAGCAGCAGAGTAGCAACGTCTTAGGCATTGCAGATTAATTGCAGGGCTAACAGGAGAGAGAAGTTGAGATTTAGATAAATTCTTGACAGACATGGTTGCACCAAGCAGGAGAAAGCTTGAGAGCGTCTTGTATCAAAATAGAAATAAATTAGGACTAGAAGAAAAAACAGTAGGATATCTTGCCTTGAATGGAAGTAAAAGAATGAGAAGGGAGGAAATACTGAAGGAATAATTGCCCAAAGGCTGTACTTGGTGAGGTCAAATTAAGCAGTGGACAGGGATTGGCCAGACATCACAGGGTATGATAAACATCCTGAACTGTGTCTACATGCAATAGAGCTTTTTTAGTGAGACTGGGATATACAGCACTACTCAACAGCAGTTGTATACCTCCATCATCTTCATAGAATGTTCATATAGTAAAGAGAAATGGGGGATAATATTGAGAGGAACTGAGCACAGAATCTCCTGTTCTTCTACATTATTAGAATTATCAGGAAAGTTTCATTGCTGCTATTTTTCCCACAACTGGTAGCTCAAAGTCTGGATGCTCAGCAAATCTGAATTTTTTTTTTTAATTTTGACAATACCAAGTGCTTCAAGGCAACTATTATCGCTATCTGTTCTGGAGCATAAGGAGTTGATTAACTCATTTCAAAGTGACCATAAGTGAAATAGAAAAAGGGTTTATAGAAACTAGTGCTGATCTCAAAGTACTAAGGAAAGCAAACCAGCCTGGGTAGATGAATGTTATGCAATATAAAGACTTTATGAATCCCTGGCACACATGAAAGCCTTGTAATACAGGTTTTCTGAAAGAAACAGAGTATGTCTCCTATCAGCTGAGAGGAAAAATGCCTTAAACAAGCACGTTCAAAGTGCTCCTTGGAATAACTGTAGTTTGCATGTAGGAATACCACATAAGTACTTGTTGGACAAGAATCAGGAGACCTTTGAGAGTATGCGTAAAACATTAACAAAGCAAGATTAGGCATTTGGTATTGCCACAGAGTTCCTTGAGGCGGGCATGTAGTAAAGCTCCCGCAGACTTGAAGCAGAGGTCCCACAATCAGTAGTACAGCTCCCATAGATTTGAATGGAGACTGCAGATTAGTAGGTGGTAAAGGAATGAAACAAATTTCAGTTTAAAAAAAGAATTCAAGAAGCATGTCACTGAAAATAAATTATTACGTGACAGGTCAGCACAAGTTGTGTGTAAATGCATAGAACTGTGTCTGTAAATATGCAAGCTTTTCTAAAACTTTGTAAAGAGAGGGCTAAAACCTTTTGAGCAGTCAACAAGGTCTTGACCTTTAAAGTAGCAGTAGACTTTTCATTCTCTATTGGGAAGATTATCAGCTCAGGTTTTATTTATACTCATAGGACTTAGTTCAACATATAGCACCACTGACTACAAGTTTTTTGTACTCTGGAATGAAAAAATGAGCGAAGGTAACCTAAGGCAGTAACTTCAGTTCCTTCATATGCTACTTAGAGGATCAGAGAGAGCTATAAAATGATCAGAGAACAGTCTCATCAGGCAGGATTCCTTCCAATCTCCACCCCTCCACTACTGCCACAGATAATTTCTAGTTACTTTGCCATCATGCCATGTCTCTTGCAGACAGAAAATTCCCCTCTATTGCCATAGCAAAAAGCAGGATCCAAGGTGGCTTATGCTGGACTTTTCTGCTCCTACATGTCCAAGGCAAATCTTTACAGGATAAACAGTTGTCTGTAATGGATGGATTAATTTGATAATGGGATTGAAACTCCTTTCTCAACCCACCCCAAAACACATTTCCCAACTCACTGCCAGTGGCAACAGAAGCAGCAGTTGGCTCTATGCTGTACACATACACACAAGCACTTATACATGTCCTATAATAGTCATCCTGCAACCTCTGCACAAACTGTAGGCTCCTCTCTCACTGAAGGTCTCACTGGTTGGCCTTGTGTCCTCCATACACATCTCCTAAGCCTTTGCCTTTAAGGTGCTCTCACACAACTGAGAAGGTACTAGCCTGTCTCTGAAAGTACAGGGAGCAGGAGAAAGATTTAGGGTTGTGGCACTTCAATTTGGGGAATGATGAAAAAAAGGTGATAAAACAAAAGACATTTTCAACTATCATCAGCTATCTGTATATTGGTAAATACAACAGAGGAGCTACTGATTCATTACTGCATGCAATATTTAATTATTAGTATGCTAGCTGGAAGAAGTTTGGCCTGTGCCAACTAGTACTTTTCTAGATGGTTTCTGGGTACTGGGCATTGGTCCACTGAAGCAGGAGTCTGGTAAAAAGGACCTTCTGAAGCCAACATTTCTATGGATGTTTTGGGAGTTAGCATGTGCCATAATCAGATTCAGTGGGCAGCTGGGATGTAGCCACCCTGTTTCAAAGTAAAAGGCAGCCCCAACATGGGCGGGCTGCACAGATGTAGCCACTGAGGCAACAAAATGCAGATATTATAAAGTGCAAAAAAAATCATGTTCAGTTGTTGACTGCAGGCAAGCGCTACCGAAGCAGTATGAACATGCTATTTGCTACAAGGGGTGGATCATCCAGACTGCAGGCAGGGATCCCTGCCTGGAGATGCTCTTTGCTCTTCCAGCAGTGGCATTCTGAAGATGCTGAGAAAGTCTTTCAAAACCGAGACAGCACAGAGAGTCAGGAAATTTAGCTTTGGACAGGGCATGCTGTAGTATCGAACCAGAATGGCTGTAAAAAGGGAGAACTGAATATGACATAATATGGAAGATGACTGTCACTGTGGGAAGAACTATTTTGAAATACCTGAAGTGATCGTAATTACCATAATGAGACACCTATTAAAAAGTTGTCCCTAAGTATCGCTGTAGTATCAGTAGATTCAGAAAGTAACACTAAACTATTACATCATGTCTGTGGCTGGTGGTAATTAAAAAATGAAATTTCGCCTGAGAAGGCAAGAAAGGCAGTGAAGAGAAGGAAAATCCCCAAGAAAGACAACAGCCTATCTGTGATCTTGTTATTTAAGATACTATCAGTTCCTTATATGTAAGTAAAAAGATTTCCTGCATCAAGGTGTTACAATCTAAAGGAATTCTTTAAAGACAGCTATGGGAAAAATAAAATTGGGGGAAGCCAAAACACATGCCCTTGGTGCATCAGCCCCATCATGTTACTTGAGACAGCGATTTCTTCCAACAATAGCCCACCCAGCTTTTGCTTGCTCCTTTTCACGTTACCCAGGACACATCTGGCATCTGTTAGGGAACAGAAGTTATTAAATGAATATCCACCACCAGCTAGGAATCACTTCCCAAGTCCTCCTATTCCTCTTCTTGGCATCCTTCAGGCTCTATAGCCCTTTATCCCCTTCAAAGTTAGTATATATCTCTGCCATATCCCAAAGCTTTGCAAACAACTTACTCTCGCTTTTGAGCAAAGATGAGTTCTTCTGTCTACGAGACCAACTTGCTAGCCTATGTCATTTGGATCTCTGTCACCTGATCATGAGTGTGCTCTTTGCACGAAATAAGTGCTGAGATTTCTTGCCCTGCATTTACTGCTGAGCCTAGGCCTCCTGGGCAGAGCTGAGGTTACCGGTAGGGAAGTGGCAGGCGAACTCCGGCGTGTGAGTCACCTCGGTGGCACACAGGTAGTGTCTGGGTGTGTGGGCAAGGCTTCAGCCAAGCCCTGGTGTCCCTTGGGGCTGTCTGTAGAGGAGCTCAGAGGGAAGGTGTAATGCCTCACACCCAGCACCTTGAAAGGAGACAGAAGAAGTAGATTTTGTTCCCTGATGTTTCTCATAAACAGCTGAGGCTGGCTGCCCATGTCATAGAATCATAGAATCATAGAATCATAGAATCATAGAATCATAGAATCATAGAATCATAGAATCATAGAATCATAGAATCATAGAATCATAGAATGGTTTGGGTTGGAAGGAACCTTAAAGATCATCCAGTTTGAACCCCCCTGCCATGAGCAGGGACACCTTCCACTAGACCAGGTTGCTCAAAGCCTCATCCAACCTGGCCTTGAACACTCCCAGGGAGGGGACATCCACAACTTCCTTGGGCAACCTGTTCCAGTGTCTGACCACCCTCACAGTAAAGAATTTCTTCCTAGTATCTAATCTAAATCTACTCTCTTCCAGTTTAAAGCCATTACCCCTTGTTCTATCACTACCTGCCCTGATAAAGAGTCTCTCCCCAGCTTTCTTGTAGTCCCCTTCAGGTACTGGAAGGCCGCTATAAGGTCTCCCTGGAGCCTTCTCTTCTCCAGGCTGAACAGCCCCAACTCTCTCAGCCCTCTGATCATCCTTGTGGCCTCCTCTGGACTGGCTCCAGTAGGTCCATGTCCTTCTTATGTTGGGGGCTCCAAAGCTGGACACAGTATCTAAGCTCCTGAGGTGACATATGAACAGATCTTACTTTTCACAGAGCTTGGGGGCTCTGTCACAGACAGTGTGATCACATTAGCAATTAAAAGCAAAGGCACAAGCATAAAGCCCTCCAGCCCGGTTATCCTGCTACGGTGGCAGGACTGTTTTCCACAGGGAACGGCAGCACTTCCCTCTCCCCAGCTGGAAGCCCAGCACCCATGAGATTTCCAGGACTGATTTCCCAGCTCAGGTCTCCCACCATGAGCGGAGCCAGCTTAGGATTTTGACTGCTTTAAGCCAGTCCTCCATGTAAGAGAATTTGTGGCTTGATTTTATTTGGGTGTTGGTCACTTTTAGGTGGAATCATCACCTGTCCCGTTGTGGGACTAAGCTTTTCCCTGGCACACTGTCCGTCTGTGGCAGCCAGGCGTGTGGCAGCCAGGCTACAGCCCAGGGCAGGGCAGGGAGGG
>NW_010288808.1:0-322 GCF_000700745.2 Antrostomus carolinensis | reverse complement strand
GGTGCCGGTGGATTTCCCTCCGGTGACGCTCACAAGACCCAGCGGGGCTGAGTCACTGGCGTGACGGCACCATTTTCACAAGTATGGTGAGAATCCTGCAGCAGAACTCCGTGACATCCACTTAATGTCTTCAATGAAACTGGATAATTACAGGTAAAGGTACTGGCTATGGCAGCACTGCTACTTCTTTTTATTATTGTTGAGCAGGCGTTTGTTAAATATTCTTAGCTTTTCAGTGGTGGTGATGAGCCTGCTGTCAGCTGAAGGCGGCGCGACGGGCCCGGCGCTGACACCCCCCGTCCCCCCCTCCCGCCTCCTGCCC
>NW_010288807.1:0-14185 GCF_000700745.2 Antrostomus carolinensis | reverse complement strand
ATTCTGTGATTCTGTGTGATTCTGTGTGACTTTCTCCACAAGTTAGGATTACTGGTAAAATAGTATTCTTAAAATCTCTATTACAGCATATTATTTTATATGTTGATCGATTTTATTTAAAAAGAGAAAAAACAGAAGATGTTTTTGAACAAAAATTAAAAAGCAGTTTGGACAGCTTAAGTAGAATTAACCCAGTGAAGAAATGATGGTACTGTGTATTTTCAGGAATTATGACATGCACAGTAGCAAAGTATTTCAGAAATAAAAGTTTGTTGTAACAATAAGTACAGGAGAGTTACTGTTGAAGTGTACATGGCTTGTTGCAGTTAGAATGTAGTTCATTAATCAGTTATTAAATATTGTATAGTCAATTAAATGGCTGAGGGGAAAAAAATATTAAGACCAACTAGGTAATTTCTCTCTATATTAGTTTAGCATGCAAATAGACACTGAGTTCAAACTTTCTCTTCACTGAAAGCAATGCGCTGAAATTGAGTATAGATACCTCCTAAATGACCTGGCTTAGGCAACACTAAATTTCAGGGAAAAATACCAATGAATAATAGTAGATTTATGAAGTAGGGGATGTGCCAGAAAAAGTACAAAGTTGAAGTCTGTCATTTCTACCACTGAGAATGTAAAATGCTGTTTCATTTGGGGCAGTTCTGTCATAAATTAAAAACAGCTTCTATCACTAATGTACAGTTTTATGTTGTTGACAGCTCTAGTGGGATGGCTGAGATCAAATCTAGATGAAATTCAGTGCGGACAAAAACGAAGTGCTTAGAAAGGAGGAATAGGCTGTGTAAATATAAACAGGTCAGCAGCTGTGTAGGGAGCTATTAGGAGAGAACTTGTAGGTTGGGTTGTGGTGAGTGACAAACAATGTGGTGGTGATGTTTCTTTACAAGTGTACCAACAGAAACAGGCTGGGGCAGGATCTGCTGCTGAATGTCTAATAAAACAGCAGATTCAAATAAACACAGGTAAATATGAGGTAAGGCGTATGGCAAAAAGAATTAGAACTTTAGGGTGGTAAACTTCCAAGTTCCATTCAGGAACAAAATCTTGGTGTTCTAATACATAATTCTCTGAAAACATTATCTAGCACTCTGTAGAAGCCAAAGGAGAAAACTGTGTTAGGAATAATGAGGAAAGGAATAAGGAAGAGAAAGGGAAACTTCATGCCATTATTTATAGACATGCTATGGCCATGTTTTGAATGTTAACTGTTCTGATTTATCTTGATTTCAAAAACATAGTTGAAAAAGCTAAAAGCTACAGGGAAAGATAGCAAACGATCAAAAGCATGAAAATCTGAGGAATGGAACAAAGGTTAGGGCATTTCAGACTAGAAAAAAATACAACTGGCAAGTATGAAAAAGACTGTGAAGAATACAGCTGGGTAATGACTGGTCAGCATCTCTTTCGGGGCAATGACAAAGCACAGCCAGAAGGAGTGGGGAGCAGTTCTGTAACAGACCAAGGGAGGTGCTTCTCCATGAAATGCATGGTTAAGCTGTGGAAATCCTCGTCAAAGGATGTAGTGAACATTGATAATGTGTCCAAAAAACCATTGGACACATTCATGGAATAAATCCCCAAACTTTAACTCTGGAAGTCTTCAGTCATTAAAACATTTACTCAAACATATATAAAATATATGTATTTATTTCCGATAAAAGCATATTAGTACAAATTCTTTGCAAACCACAATGGTCAGAATTAATTTAATACTTATTCTGACAAATTCTGTTCAGTCAGTTCTATTTCTTTAGTATGAAAAATATTTTAGAATATTCAAACTTGGTTAATAAACAGTAACACACTAGAAGTTTAACCTTTTTTTTTACAATGTACAAAAAATAATGCAAAACAATAATGCAAGAGGCAGCAATGGAAGTACACCTATTTGTTAATATACTTGTAGCTACGTCTCCTAACAGCAGTGTGGTAAATAACCAGCTTGCACTCAGAGCGTGCCATTATACCACACTCCACCTTGCCCCTCTCTCTTTTTAAAAATGTCTAAGGCAGAACGTGGCTGAACATGACCTCCCTACCCCTTGAACTGTATCTAATATGTTTGAGGGAGAAGAGGATGAACAACCTATGTCAGAGAACACAGGACTGAGCTGCTGACTGAGCTCTGCTTATTGTGGTAATTCGAATGGGCTATAGGAATGCGCAAAGGGAAGCTGAAATAACGGGATCAATGGGCAACACTTGGCATATTGAGTGACAGCAGTTGTCACTCAATATGAAGCTGTGTGTTGTGTTTATTGTCTGGTGGGATAGCCGTTGTGAAAGCCATGTGGATTCAGGATGTGCTCCGGAAAGATTATTTTGAAGCAGAAAGCAAAATATAAAGAAACAAAATGCGTTCTGTTGTTTTGTACATTTGGCAAAGCCAGCAGCTATCTTTTTCTACAGCTGATACTTGCTTTTCTGTTTTTGTTGGTGTTACAGATCTGCCCACTGGAGTCACATAACTGGACGTTATGGTGTAGTAAAAAATTTCTGATGCTGTCATTAACATATGTCTCTTCTGAGTACAAAGGGAAAACATTTTAAAATTAATTAAAGTTAACATATGTTTCAAGTAAATGGGTTAATGTGATAAAAAATTTTCAGAGCTTCCTGGACTTGAAACCATTGTAAACAATTAGAATAGGTCAACTGAATCTCCTTTCTAACATACGTCACTGAATTTCACTTCACTCTTGTCTAAAAGATAATTATTCTTTTTTACCGCTATTATAATTCTTGTTGGCTTATGAGTCCTGTAAGGGAGTAGTACAGAGGCATTAAGTTACTTAAATCTAGCTGCAAAATTTTCAAAGAAATTCTGAAGGAAGTTCATTTATACATCTTTCCAAATTAAATGAGAATGTAGTGATTCAGAAGTTTGCCCAGTACATAATACATTTAAATTTTCAGACTAGAGATTTGGCCAAAGCTGATGCAAGCTTTCAAAAATTAATTGAGATAAGTAGTAGGTTTGAGTTTGTCCCTTTATTTCCCTTTATATCCATCTAAAATTTTCTTCATGATACAATACTCAGTTATATAGCTGCCGTTTCCTTCACGTGGAAAAGGTCTTTGTATTATATGTTCCTATTTTTTTTCCTTTCTGCTTTTAGTAATGCTGTTTTGTAACTCATCTGGCAAATATCCATCATAACATTGTTCTCAAATCATGCATTTATAATTTTAATGAAATCACTGTTAAGAAGTAAAATGTTAGGAAGCTCTCCACTGAGATCTTTAATTGATAAGAGTCCTGATAAATTATAAAATGTATGATTTGTGTAAACATGTAGCACACTTGTATATTTTCTTTAATCTCTCATTTCTTTTCAATAAAAGCAAAATCAAATAGCTATTAGAAAAGCTTATTGGATATCAACTAACAAATGTCTTCCAAAAAGTAAATAAGAACAAGCCACAAAGCAACAGATGTTGGCAAATAGATAAGCACAGCAACTGCATCATTATTACTTTTTTATTTAGTAATGGAAATGTACGTTTAAATAGCTTTATGACTGAGACAAATCAACAAAAGCCAGGAAATTTGAAGCAGATGCTCACATTCTGGGACATGTTCCTGACTCGATAAGGATGAATGTCACCCATTAACATTGCAGGAGTTGTATACATGCAAAACCCGTTTGTTTTTTACATATGCTTCTCTGAGTTTGAAGCTACCTGATTCCAGAGCCATATGTGCTTGGTGTCTTAAGCAGAAATACCAAGATCATGTGAAGACTCTTTCATTTATTTACTTGCACTTGTATGCTTTAGGAAAAAGATTCATTTTGCTGGGATGCCTAGTTATGAAGGTTTAATGTTACAAACTAATGGCTACTAAGGACTAGTAGTAATGGGCCACAAATCTAACTCCAGTAGTTGCTATTTTACTCCTGTATTTTCAGGGAATAATATTAATGTACCTCTCACGCCATACAGTTACTTCCAGTCTTACTTGCTAATTCTGTCACGGCTTTCTCTAGCTTTATGTAGTTCTCTCTGAATACTGTCTCCAATATATTTTTTTTTAGATCTTTTTTCACTTTTCTGAACTTTGTGTCTTAATTTCTTGCTTACATTCTGTTTGCAATCTGCCTTACATTGCTTTGACCATCTCAAGTAGCCCTAAAATGGAAATGAATTTTCTTTGCAGCCCCTTACAACCAAGAAGGACAACAGTGTTGTTGGTATTTATTAAAAACAGGTTGCTATTTTCAAGTGGATTTTTAATACTATCTTTTTCAATTTATACATCACATGATTATTTGTAATTACAATCCCTTCTAGTCAGGCTGTTCCCTTTTAGTGCTGTTTTTTCAAACTTGGTTTTTTAGTGAAATACTTAGCTTTTTATTGTCACTTAAACATCAGTCAGATTTATTCTTCTGATACCTATTAACAATGGTTCCTAAAAAGTTGCTGATATTAGGGTGGTTCATTAATATAACCTCATGGGTAAAGCAGTGTATTTTATGCCTATGTGATATTGCAGAAATCTGGACTATGTTTAGAGAAATACAAAAAGTTCAGAAACCCAAAGATTTTCTGTTGAATTTCAAGGTGTAAATAAAGTCACTTCATAAAAGGCTATATTTTCCTGGAAAAAGGAAGAGGAAAGACATAAATATGAACCTTAATACATTTAGAGAAGTTTTTTTTCTGTTGATACTGATTGCTTTGTCCACTGGAATTATTTCAATTAATATAAAAGCCTGTCCATGATTTGAATATGATTGTTTCATAGCTAATAACTGGGAGACCTCATTCACTTTGAAGGATCCTGGTACTGTGCTGACTCAGATAATAAGCAGCAGCGATAACAAATACAGTTGTTGAACTTTGGGATAGGCTATGAATGAGAAAGTAAATGTGTAGGAGTAGACATGCCTCATACTGGTGACTGCTGAAACATGTGATATGACGGCTCTCTGAAATAAAACATCTATTGAAGAAATGTTACTTATCAAAAGGAAGCTAAATGTGAATTGCTGTAAAGTGCATTTTGAAGTTTGTATGGAAATAGTATTCAGCTTCACAACATAAAATTATTAGAACTGTGGACTCTGTGTCACAAAATAGCATCTCCCAAAGGAAATATCATCAAACACAAGGAAATACCAAGACTGTCACTAAACATGCCATCCTGACGCTGACAGCTGTAATGGGTCCTATTCTGCTGATTTATCACAGCAATCAGAACATGCTTTCTCAATGAAAAAGAGCAAACTTTGTGATAATTGGTCTGGCATAGGTCCACCATATGTCTCTAGTGCCATGTAAGTCTCTCCCAACACGCTGTGGTGTTTCAGAGCTCAGACAGCCAGAGGGTTCCTAGGCCAATTCTCCTCTCCTCCCTGCTGGAAAAAAAACCCCAAAAAATCAAACAACCAAAAAAACCCCAAACAACCCCCTGTCCCCAATCCCTCATTTGCAAGGCATGACTGAGAGCCAGATATACTGAGAATTTGAAAATGGGTGATAAACTGGCTAACAAGATTATTATTTGGAAAATGGGAAATGTAATCCTCCAACCACTGCATAACAAGTTGCATAAAAGCAAGGTGCTTGTAGAAGGTAAGTGTTGGGCTTTCTGACTATGTAGCAAGAGATGTGTAGAATATATATTCCGCAGTCCAATATTCCACAAGCAAGAAAAAGATTTAAAAGGATTGATTAAAAATAAGAAGTGTAAAAATACACTGTTATTCATAATTCTGAATTAACTTTTTATCCTTTTTGTGTGTCTCTTAATTAATTTTCTTTGACAAAAAATAATGTGGTTTTAACATCAGAAGTTTAAAGAAAGGAGACTAAGCTAGGAAAATAAATTAAATTAATTTAACTACCTACTAGTAATTAAGCAGCTAAATTGAGATTCAACTCTATAGTAATTTAAAAGCCAACCATCTTTGTTACTAGTCATCTAAGTTTCTTTTTTGAGTGTCGAAAAGAGAAAGGCATCTTGAGTTTTGTCTAAAATTGACCTTGAAGGCAAGTGGAATGAATCAGCTTTTCAAGGTATCTGGTTTTGTCCATTACCATATGTATACTGGTAAAAATATATTAAACTGAACCTCTAACTTTTAAATGGCTGAAAGTAAGTGAAGTAAATTCTATTCCTAATGAAACAATAGATTTCTTTCATCCTCCATCCTTTGCAATAGGAACAAGTAAAGCTATCTAGAACAGTTGCTCGAGGTACCAGAAAAAATGTAGACCATTGGTAGAGAATTATTTTTCATATTATGTTAAAAAGAATCACCAATTATTAACTGAAGCAAAAATAACATAAAAGCAGTTGTAGCAGATTAGACCAGAAGGACATAAAAAATGGTATCTTGCCTCCAGGGGTGACTAGTAGGGATGTCTGTGTCCCTGTGTAGAATAGGGAACATGTAATATTTTTGGAAGACTATGTTCTTAATGATGTTACCGAAAGCCATGACCTATGAGATATTGTAGACAGGGAATAAAGGATTCTCTATCTCACCCAATAAAGCTGTTCTCTTCTGGAAGATATTTCACTTCCTGATTTTTCAATTGAAAGGATGAAACACTAGTCACTTGCAGATTCCTCACCTGAAATCTCTGTCTTACTGTAGATTTTATTTGCCTACTTAGAAGCACAAAGAAGGATATTCATTACCTTTGATAGTCAAATGAGACAACTGGGCCTTTTCAGTGCCTGCAGAAATCACTTTTAGAAGTGTAATTTGATGAGACATTTACAGTCAGAAGAGAAAGGGAAAAGGCACAACAGGATCTGACAATCTAGTTCCTAGAGGAAACTGGAAAAAATTTTTTTAATGTTCTGAGTTCTTGTCACTAGGAAAATAAACAGGTTAGCCAGTGGCAAATCCTACTAAACTGTTTTTTTCACTTTTTCTCTCTGATGTTACATATATTTTCTTTGGTAATGGTGGGACAAGGCCAGACTTCATGGATCCCATGAGTTTTTGGATGTCCTCCTGCACAGACACCTTCTGTGCAGTTTCATTCTGAGTCAGAGGAACTCTGTAGCTGTCATCGTCTGAGCCTTTGGGGTATGCAGGAACATAAGGGTGATATCTTTCCAAATTCTGTCATGTGCTTGGCAGTTTTGCAAAGAATACAGTAACTACATAAAACCAAGTCGCCAATAGAATTACTTGGTCTATCTGAATACTTCATGTGTGTTATTACGTCAATGTTCTTATTAAATGAAAAGTGATCTATTACAAAACATAATACCAAGGCTCTAAAACAAAGCTGTGCAAAACACAGTGACTTAAAAGGTCAGAAATTAGACTTCAAGTGGTTGTAATTTGCTGTTCCCTCCACAGAAGCCAATTGCCTGATATTGCTAATGCTTCTGAGATACTGTATTAAACTGTCCTCTTAAGTATTTATGTAAGTATAATCTTGGAAAACAAAGTAATTCTTTTTTCTTATCCTGGTTTGATTATTTTTAAATAAATGCTTTGCAGTGGGGTCTTCATAGAATCATAGAATGGTTTGGGTTGGAAGGGACCTTAAAGATCATCTAGTTCCAACCCCCTGCCATCAGCAGTGACACCTTCCACTAGACCAGGTTGCTCAAAGCCTCATCCAGCCTGGCCTTAAACACTTCCAGGGAGGGGGCATCCATAACTTCCTTGGGCAACCTGTTCCAGTGTCTGACCACCCTCAAAGTGAAAAACTTCTTCCCAATATCTAATCTAAACCTGCCCTCTTTCAGCTTAAACCCATTTCCCCTTGTTCTGTCACTAACTGCCCTTATGAAAGGTCCCTCCCCAGCTTTCTTGTAGCCCCTTCAGGTACTGGAAGACCACTATAAGATCTCCCCGGAGCCTTCTCTTTTCCAGGCTGAACAGCCCCAACTCTCTCAGCCTGTCCTCATAGGAGAGGTGCTCCAGCCCTCGGATCATCCTAGTGGCCTCCTCTGGACTCATTCTCACTGCTCCATGTCTCTCTTGTGTTGTGTTGTGTTCTCCATGAACATGTAATTAAGTTGTTCAATATAAATTATTATTCAGTGGAGGCAATTATGTTAAAAAATAATGTGTATTATTGGATCTAAATAAGAGGCTTTTGCTGACAGGGACTGTAATAACATTGTTAAAACAGAAGGCTTAATATCAGTTACAGCTACCAGACCACAGCAGGTGAACCACATACAAAAGTGCAGGTATGCTTTGAATTTGAAATACTAGGGCGCTCTTACTACTCTCCTAATGACTACTCTTGAAAACTGTTTCAGTAAATTACAAATTGACTTTTAAATAAGATTATCTGTTTCCATACACAATATTAAAAGCATTATCTACTTCAAAACCCACTGTAGCCCTCAAATCAAAATGAACCTCCCTGTACAGAAAATCCTGCTTTTTGCAGGATGCTGTGAGAGAATGTAATAAGATTTTGCATTATTACTACTCATTTTTCAGTGTTTAATTACCTCTGTTAGCCATGAAGTTAATTGAAAATTGTTATTCTTGTTAAACAATGGCTATGCCAACATTGCTGTGCAATAATTTTGGGACCAGCCTTGAGGTGAGATTTTCTGGTTTTTCAAATATTTATCTGCATAGATTACTTTTTTTTTTGCGCTTTTTTGTTTTGTTTTTGGGGGTTATTTTTATTAAAAAAAAAATCCAGAGAAAGTTCAGATCTTATGACTGGGGAGGAAAACTCAGCAGAGCTTTTGGGATCAACTTCATTTAATGGTGCCTTTAGTTGCTAAGTGACTAGGTCATGATGAACTGCAGTGAGCCAGGCAGCCTTCACTTGTTCTTGTGATGACATTGTCTGTCTGCTGTCAGATGGTCAGAATAATCCATAATACTAACAGTACTGAAAATATATTAGACTTGAGTTTTTTCCCAGAATAAGGCAGTGAATATAGTGTAGACAGACATAGCAAACCCAAATATAAATTTTTGGGAAGGCAGCTCTACAGACAGCAAAAGACTGGTATTTTATGAAAATCACACCTTGTTCACTTACGTCCATTACAGCAGATGCATTTCAACTGATTCTTGAAGCAAATCCATCTGAAAAGTTTGTATTTGGAAATACTTAAAATAGCTAGGTTTCTAATGATGAGAAAAGTTAACAAAATACAAGAAGAGTCCAGCCATCTGAGCTCAGAAAAGCCTCTTGTTATAAAGTAGAGGAAATTATTAAATGGTACTAGATTACCTATACTGAGTCAAGATCTGATCAGAAAGGGTAAAATGCCTTGAAGATTTCTTAACAGCATAATAGATATGAAATCAATGCACTCTGCAGCTGCACTTCCTGATTTCAGCCATGATTGACTGATGACTCAGCTTCATCTCTTACAGTCAACTGTCAATTTACAGAAATATCATTGAAGTAAAAATTTCCAAAATATCTTTATTCATTCCACTAAATATTGTCTGTTCTCCAGAACTGTGAAGCTAAATCATAAAAATTATTTAGTGTACTGGAAACTAATGTTGCAAATCAGCATAGTACTCAACATTTTATTCAAATGTAACCTTGCAATACAATGTATAATCACAACTTCTATACAGTTTAAGAATATCGAGCAATGAAAGTGCTGATTTGCACCTTGCAGACAGGGCAAAAGAAATCCTGTTATGAAAGCAAGTTGAAGATCACTGCTGGGAACTTTCATATCTCTATTTTCTTTTTACTTGTACTTTTAAAAGTACTCATAGTTTTGTTCCAAAATTCTTTTAGTATGAGTAAAGTTTCTGTACAAAGCTCTGGATTTTCTTTACTAGTTAATGCAGCAGTAACAGCCTAGCAAAAATTCCCAAGGTAATACAGCCAAAGTAACATAAAATATTCCATGTAAATGTGAGATAAGAACTCGAGATTTTTGTATGGGTTTTCACCAAGACTGTCTTTCTTAGAAGGATAAAGTAATTTTTGGCTGAAAATGTTGGAAATAAAGAACACATCATCTCTCTGACCAAAGTATGTACATAGTACTTAAGCAGTTTCTTCCATTAATTGGAAAGAAAAAAAGGAGAGGGGGGAAAAAAAATTATACTAGAAATCACTCCTCTCCTTTCCCCAGAATTTTTTTTCTGGATTAAAACTAGATCTCTCTGCAGTCATATTTCCTCTTTCATCTCTTTTAACATCATGCTTCTTTTAACATCTCTTACTCCTTCCTTGTCCCCTAACTCCTACCTGTTTTTACAGTTCTTGTGGTGGATTTCTGCCTTTCCTTTTTTTCCTCAGAGTTCTACAATATCCTGTGTGCGGCCCTTTTCTTCTCTTTTGCCATGCCTTTAATTAAAATGCCTGCATGGTCAAAAATTCACCTAAATGCACATGGCTCCAGGGCTAGTACACTGCTTTTCTCCAGGGCCTTGACTTCTCATGAAAGAGCATTGCTATACTGCTTCTGAACAAGTGGGCTTTATTTATCTGCTTCAACTATCATGCTATATTCTGTATAATTTCACCTGTGAACCCAAGGAACAAGTATATTTCCTGTAAAGTCATATTTTACAGTACCAGTAAGTAGAAGATAGCACAGTGAAGGCAATATGATCTGATTTTATAACCTGAAATATAATGCGAAAAAGGCAGTAGATTAATAGCTCCTTTACAAAGTTTACCCAGTAAATCAACTATATTTGTCTTTTCAGGGAAGGTATGGTACTCATCCTTCTCCCTATGTGTTCTCGTTCATGCTTTCTCATATTTTCTTTCTGAAAAGAAGAAAAAAAATTCTGTTTAGATTCTTTTGGATTAGAAACGTTGTTCATACAAATCTGATGTTCACATGAAAGCAAATCTCCATCACGGAGGCAGAGTTGTATCTGACTTTTCTATGGGCAGCCTCTGTCTTGCAACCCCATAACATGGTGAATGGTGGTAGTTCTTGTTCCTGTTTTAATTATCAAAAGAACTACGATGAAAAATTGTTAGGTAGAGGAAAAACAGCATGATAATATTTTTCTTCATTTTTGTGAAGGCATGAGAGGAAGAAAAGTTTTCACTCACTCCATTTCATTTTCTTTCTAAAAATGATTTGTTGTTTAACACTAATCTTCAGTTTACATTCATTTTTAATAACAGACTGGCTGAAAGGGTATTGATATCTACAAACCACCATTTCTACACTTGTAACTTTTTTTAAAAAATTAATTTAGTAGTGATTAGATTTGGTTTTTTGTGGGGTTTTTTGGGTTTTTTCCAAGGTAAGTGAAATTTTCAGTCATTTATTTGAAGTATATATAAAAATTCAGTCCTAGCTGGAGGAGTAATGGACTGCTTCAGGGCAGCTGGGAGGTAACAGCTGGCATGGGGATGCTGTATGCACAGGGGCATCGAGTGGACAGCAACAAAGGGCTGCCCTTCTGCAAGATGCCACCAAACAGTGTGCCATGAGGTAACTTGGAAACGTATATTTTTGCTTTTAATGCACACAGGATTTGATTCTTTCTTAATGGGCAGACGCCATTACTGGTGGACTGATTCCCAAGCTGCTGAATTAATTTAAGTTACTAGTCATGCTGAGGATATATGTCAGCAGTTAGTATGGGAATTGTGTATTGGAGATGATCCCCATATACTTCTTCATGATTTGGAATATTGAAGAGTATGTGTATGAAAAGTTCAGATAGCCACAATTTTGCTTTTTTTAAAAAAGCTGTATTTCAACATCATCTACTCAGTTGAACAAAACATTTCAAAGGAAGAAAAAAGGAATGTATTGTTGTCATCTAGTCTGCATTGTCAGTCAGCATGCTTTTAGTGCACAGTAAATATCGTTGCAGTTAGTTTAACCTTTTAGCCTGCTGTTTTGCCTGCCTGCAGATTTAAGGGAAGACCAAGCATGCCACAGTGTTCAATCATACATATTTCTAAGGCATTTGGGGTCTGAAAAGGGCTATAAATGTTCTTGTTCTGAGAGATGAGAACTTATTTCCTTCAAAATCCAGGCACTTCGATGCTCTTTTTACACAGATGCATAGTTCTTTGAAAGTTTTTGTATATTGAAAATTATAGAATTAGTTCTTAATAGTCTTAGAATTATCAGGCACCAGGTCTATTCTTAAAGTCTTTTTGAAAGTCACCAGCTTTTGGCTATTGATGGAGATGACACACTACACCGAATGAACCTTTTTCTGGTCTTGGACAGATTATTCTATATGTATATTTTGTTTGAAAATCTGTTTATATTTGATAAAGTTTCAAAGCTAGTCCTTTTTAGAACCACTTACTTAATTCCCTAGCAATCAGGTAACTCAGTTTGTGGGAATCCCATCTTCATGTCTTCCTGCTCACAGGGAATTAAATCTCTGTGTTTAGATTTCTTAGTTGCTAATAAACTTCATGTATTTACATTTTCTGATTATGGTTGTCTTCTGTCTAGTTTGGTATAATCTGATTAAGGTATTTAAATATTAACTGAGTGAGTCAGTGGAAGAGTCACTCTTCAGACTGATAGCTAGGGCAAGTACTAGATTAAGAGCCTATGGTTCATTCTGCCTGCTCCATTGATTACTTAAATTACTCATTCATAAAGAGGAGCAGAAGGAGAAATATGGATAAAACAAGCTAAAGAACCCTAGATCAGAATGCCAGAATCCTTTTTGTGGCTGTAAAGATCTTATCTGCATCTGCTTTTTGTCAGAAAATAGATATAATAGGTGTTTTTTCTTTATGTAGTTTCTTACCATTACACTAGATCAACTAACCTACCAAACAATTCAATTTTGATCAAATCTGAACTATTTCTCTTGATCAGAGGAATGATCTAATTAAGAACGTGTTGTTATTATTGTAGATGTAATTGATCAGAGTTGGAGAAACAGATTTTATTATTTTGAACACTAGAGGGCATGAAAGCCTGTTTCCAGGGAGAAGTACTTTGCAAGTTAAAGCACTTTGTGAAATCCCATAGCTTTTATGATCTCAAAACCTATGGGAAGATGGATTGGTTTACAGCATCACAGAATCACTCAGGTGGGAATGCACCTCTGCAAATCCTCTAGTCCAACACCCCTGCTCAGACAGGGTTACCTGGAGCAGTTGAACCAAGACCATGTCACTTAATAACTTTACAGCTTTATTTGCAGTTTTGAGGTGCTCTGAACATGAAGTGACCAAAGTTATCAAGCCATAGTATTATGTGATTTTTTTGTTTCAGTCAAGAAATCTTCAGTAAATTAATTTTCTTCAGTCACTTGCAGCAACAAATGGTCTGATATTACTTGTGTATCTGTTCAGCTTTTAGGGTAACTTGCAGTGCCAAGAATTGCCTCTTTATTTTATCCTCTTCTGTAAATTAATTTTCATTATTTATGTTACGAACTTTATGACAGTACTTTCTATACAAAATCTAAATAAAACTGTTCTTGTCATCTCATATTGCAATTCTGGTGTTAAGATTGTGCAATTAAATAAGTCACTAAAGCTAAAGGAATGAATTATCAATATAATTATTCTAATTTTCAGAGACTCAAGAAGAAGATTAATGAGGATAAATATATTGAACAATTGATGAAAACATAATACTTTTTCCTACTCGCACTATATTTCCTTGTTTAAAGGTACAGTTTATATTATTACAGGGTTTGATTACATTAGAGTCATGTGTTAAGCAAGATTCCAGTCTTAGTTCAGGTACTGATTTCTTTTTTGGTTAAATCAGCTAAATTCCCTACTTCAGCTTCCATTTTTGTTAAATGAGAAAATACTTTTTAGTTCTAGATGGATGAT
Source organism: Antrostomus carolinensis (assembly GCF_000700745.2). Taxonomy (NCBI): domain Eukaryota; kingdom Metazoa; phylum Chordata; class Aves; order Caprimulgiformes; family Caprimulgidae; genus Antrostomus; species Antrostomus carolinensis. Next base: position 442 of record NW_010288807.1, on the reverse strand, counting down.
TTGCTTTTTAATAAACTGATGAAAAAAAAGCAACGAAAAACCCCACCAAAATAGATACTTAAAAATATATTTAATAAGTAGATTCACAAATTAGGTTCTCTTTGAATACAAAATTTATAGTGTGCTGGTTCAGTCCATTTATTCAGGAAAACCTATTGCTTCCTGGGAAGACTGCATTTTAAATCAATGTTTACGTATTTTAGACAAGAGAGTTGATCTCCAGGCTTTTCTTGCAGGTGACTCTTCTTTTTTTTTCCAGTGCGTTTGTCTACCAAACAACAAAACCGCAGTTCACTAATTATCTAACAAATAGGTATTGGGCAGCCCTAATGCCTTTCCTCTAATTGTTCCTTTCTTTTGAATAAGACTTTGATACATAACACATATGTCCCCATTTAAGAACTTACCTGTGAATCACAGAATGTTAGGGTTTGGAAGGGAC
>NW_010288806.1:0-7104 GCF_000700745.2 Antrostomus carolinensis | reverse complement strand
GGGATAAGAAAGTTCAGTTATGCAGATATGAACTGTGACAGTTCATATGAAACAGTTCATATGAACATGTTTCCAGAGCTCATCTGCCTGCCAAGAGTTTAGTTGTTCAGATTCATTTTGATCTAATCTGGCTTCAGCTCTATTTAGTCGACATCACTTTGTCAACCCTTCAATATCATCAGCAGTGCCTTTGACTGGTTGGACTGATAGTTGTATCACAAAGCCCGTCTCTCATGCAACTGCTTCATGTCCATGTTGACAGCAATGCCTAGATACAGACCTAGATGTTTTACCATGAGCTAATCTAAATACTAAGCCTTGCTAAATAATAAAACCAGCTTATGGTGCATGTTGCTGTGGGTATCCAGCACAATAAAAAGAATAACATAACAAAGAAGCAATTTCCTGTCACTGGGATCAATGTGGCCTTGGCCAAAAGTCTCATGAGGACCAATTAACAGAAAATGCGGAAGACAATAACCTTCAAAAATTTGCACAGTCACAAACAGATTGAAGCGGGACACAAAATCCCGAGTGGGAGTTGTCTGACTTAAGTACAATCTTCCTTCTATAACATAGATGTCTCCTGGGTGAATCATCATACGTCTTTCTTTTTGCAGTCAGGCAGACACAAGCACGATTCATCAGAACTGCTTTAGACAAAAGTCTCATCAAAAAATGAATGGCACCGTGGATTACTTGTTTCACTTCACTAGCTTTGAAAAACATCTTTAAAAGGTGAGGACTAGGTCATCTGGAGATCTAATGTCTGTATTTTGTGAGGTGTGTCTCACTCCACTGTTTGTTGGTTTAGAAAGTCAAATGTCCCCACGAAAATTAACTATCTCTGATAAGGAGCTGAGTTGTCAGTGGAAAGTGAAAACATATCCATGTATGAGTCCCTAGGAATGGGTTTTAAAAGGACATGGAGAAGGTCTCAGAAGAGCAGCTCATTCCAGATGTGTTTGAGATTATGTTCAAGGATGTTGACAGGATACTGCAATGGCTCAGACACTTTGGTTGGACTGTAGGTTTTTTTGGAGGCTGATGCCCTCAAAGTATCTTCAGATTTTGAGAACAGATCAGCATCTGAGGATGTGGCTGGGTATGGATATTGTAAGCTCATAGATGAGGACTCTAGTTTGTGGGATTATGAAATTATTTTGCAGGTAAAGCAGTAATAACCATTCATGTCATGGTGATGGAAAAATTCCACTGGTCTCTTTCTAACTACATTCTCAGCATTGCTGTCGAGGTGGAGCTGCACTAGGTAAATGACTGATGGAAGAAACTTGCTCTGGGCTCTGATGGGAAAACTTCTGCGTTGGCTTAGCTACAGGTGTGGAAATGGTGCTTCTCTTTCCCAACCACTAGAAAGATTCACCTGTTAGCAAACACATTTTCTTTTGTGTCATATTATGTTACGGACTTCCTGTGTTCCCATTATATGTCTTCTTTTCGCCTAACATCAGTGTGTTGCTCAGTTGAACTGAGCACATGATTTTTTATAATCCTGTTGGATATCTGTTGGATAGTTTTCTGATGAGGCTACTTCCATTTCTAGCTTGGAGGAAAAAAAAGAGTTGCTAAAGACAAAAATACAGGGGCATTTTGAAGCTACTACTGTATGAATAACAGTGATTAAATGTGGTTATAGAATAAGTTGGATGGGGCATCAATAAGGCTTCTTCTACAAGGAGAACAGTGCACAATTCCAAAGTACTCGTGGGCTGCCCACAGTTCATGTAGCAAACCTGCAGTATAATAAATCTATTGTGATTTTAATCATAAAGGATCAACCATTAAAAATCTGCCCACTTGGTCATAAGTAAGGTTATGGATGCTCTTGGAGATGTAGAATGAGAATGGTTGTGATGCATGGCGTCCAGTCTTCTCAATAACTGATATTCTTCACCCTCCTCTCGTGCTTCATGAAGTGTGCATACCTTTGGTACATCCCTGCAAACAACAGCTGAGGAGGACAATGTTTCCCAAATGGGCCTTTGTCATTAATGTCCTCTTTACCACCCCTGTTTTTGGGTCAGTGTCTTGAATAAGAGGACATTCTTGCTCAAACTGAAGAAAAGAATGCCATCCTCATACAGAGCTGTGCCAATCCTTCCTAGTAGGACCAGGCTTCTTCCTTATTCATGCATGTGTTCAACTGAAACGACCACAGCCAATGTTCTCTCCATTTGCCTTCCCTAATTGTGTTTCTTCTGGATATCCTACATGTTTCCAGAGCTCATCTGCCTGCCCAGAGTTTAGTTGTTCAGGTTCATTTTGATCTAATCTGGCTTCAGCTCCATTTAGCTGCTGACAACACAAACCTGTTTTTTCTTCCCTTCCTTCCCCATATCTTTACTCCTTGCAGAGGTGTTTTTTGAGATGGCATATTCTGATGGCTGGGTTAAGGAGTCTAACACACTTGAAACAATATTCTTCCCTGATCCAGCTGAGTTTTGGATTGATTCAGTTTCAGATAAATGGATACTGAAGATAAATGTTGATATATGTTGGCTAGAGAAAGGGTGAGTGAACTGTGGGTTCAAGAATGTGGAAACAAGGCATGAAGCTTGTGGTTCCCTGAAATCAGAGATTCAGAAACTTGAGTGGAATTTGTTTCCCTAACAAAGAGGGAAAAACATCTACAGAAGAATAACTGTGGCCTGAAATAGGTGAATATGCATTTCAAAGATTACACTAGGAATGAGAGGGAAACCTAAAAGGATGGAAATAAAAACTGAGCAGCAGGCAAAATTACATGACAGAGGTAAAGAAATATATAAAGTAAAAATTTGCAATAGTCAAAATGACTTAGACTGAGGAAAGATATTAAACATTAAAATTATTCTGCCCTTATATTGAGAGATAAAAGAAAGTAGTGAAGACGTGATAGATGAAAACTGAATATTAAATTAAATCACTTACTTATTCAATATAGAAAATACTTTTGACTTTCAGCATAAAGACAGTATGGAGATAGGTGTCCAGAAAGAGAAATAACCACATCTGAGTTGGAATAAAAAAGTTCAACATATTCAGATTGGGACAAAGCAGGACAGGACATTTTTCATTGCAAAACTCTTATAGAATTGGCACACAGAACAACAGGTCCAGGTCCACTCCCAAATATTGTTCATGAAGTGATCAAATTCAAGGTAGTATCAAGTGGTCAGAATTTATCACCTAAATTAAAGATAGGAGGGTAAAAGTCATTTATCTGACCTTGATAGCATGCCAGGATTAAGAACAAGTTTTGAAGGAGACAATAATGAAAAATAGGAAAATAAAAAAATATTTGTTAAAAAATAATTTGTTAAAAAGCAAATCTTCCTTGATTTCACATTAATAAATTCTGATTTTCAAGAGCTTGGCAAAATAGTAAACCAATATAATGCAGGAATACTTCTTAAGATGGCATGGATGCAAATGAAGTCAATCTAAGATAAGTGAGAACTTTTTAAAGGATTGGAAGTGGATGAGTTTAAAGTATTTTAAACATGATAAATAGGGTAGCATTAATGCAATTTACTGATAATACAAATTTGGGAAGCATCAGCAGTGCCGGGAAGGATCAGGATATCATAAACAATCAGGTGGCTTAAATGTAAGTCATGTACTAATAAGATTATATAGTGTAATAAGTAAGTTATACGGTAATCTAGGAGGTCACCTGTAAATGACTGGAGAGATGAAAGACATGAAAATATCGGATGATCACAGGCTGAATATACGTCAGACATCTAATGAAGTGTGAAGAAAGCTGTCATGATTGGGGGCTGTGTCAATGAGGACAGTACAAGGCTAAGGTCATTGTGCAAGACACCTACAAGACCACACTTGCAGCACTGGGTGCATTTCTTACCACCTATGCCCAAGGGAGCTGAATCTCCATACAGAGCCTAATATGAACATGGGGAATGGACAGTATATCAGGTTAAAAGAGTTGAGATTTCTTAGCAGAAGGAGAAAAGATTCCCAAATATGGACATACTCAACAGCAGGCAACTTGGGAGGGAAGACCTGTCTGAGATAAAAAAGGTAGTGTCACTGGACATATGGGTGGGATCTGGCCATGAAAAAAAACAAGGCTTGAAATTAGGAATGTGTGCCTAAGCAATGAATTAGTCTTCTGCTATCGGATGGGAAAAAACAAAACAAAACAAAAACAAAACCCAAAACACCAGCTAGATCTTAAGATGGAGTTAGATCAGAGTATATTCTATTGATCAATGTATTATCGAGACGATGTGTTTGGTGTGGCACAGAAATAACTTCAGTAAACCAGGAGAATCTCTTTCCTTTCTAAATCGCTCTTAGAGCTGCGTTGCTTTGTGCTGTCAGAGGATGTGATCAACTGCTTCTTGTGTGCTCAGTGGAGCAATGGGTGTCCCAATCAGCATGACTTGGCTCCAGATCACAGAAAACCTAGATCACAGTAAAGTCTCAGTCCTCAGCATATATCCAAGTGAATGAGACATTTTTTGATTGTTAACCTCTTTTCCTCCAGCTGTCACACTATATACACACATGTGCCTTTTCAACCCATCTGAATGCCTCCAAGAACTTTTGAACCAGAGACCCATCCTGTCTGTGCAAAAGGCTACATGGTGACCTCAGCTCTCATAGATATAAAGGGAAGCAACAGACAAGACTAATGTCCAGACATAAACCTGTACAAAACTATGTCAGGGAAACAGTTATTGAAACAGTGTGGCTGGAACAAGGATGAAATGGAAGGGAGGTAGGAGTAGGGTGCAGTCTGGGTGAGGGAAGACAGTTGGTTTGTTTGCAGTGTCCCAGAGTTTGTGATGGACATGGGCATTGAGTGGACCAGGAAGGAGGAGGAGATAAGAGGGATAAGGAGTACTTTTCTTGCTGTCCTCAGTGGCCATTTTTAGTACGGGGTGGAATGACAATGAGACTCAGAAAAATGTCTCTGTTTTTTGCTGCCTTTAATGCCAACATCTGGTGCCAATCAGCAAAACAAATTCTGTGTTTCTTGTGCCCACACATCCTCACCTCCAGGCATTCTGCTTGTAGCCTCTGTATTCACAGGTGCCAAGGACAGCAATTAGGTTTCTCTGTTGGCTTCTTTGGGCTTGTGTCAGGTTCTTGACACAGGTCTTCACAATTTCCCTGGGCTTTGGGACAGCAACTTTTTCTACATTAGCAAGGTGAATAAAGGTTGTCCTCAGACTTCCAGAATGGGGAATTTGGGACGATTTTCCATTCACCCTGTGAGTGCCCCTGCTCTCTGAGATTACTAGCTTTTGTTTGCTGAGTATTTCTTCATGTCAGGATTGTTCTCTCTCATCATCTTTGCATCAAATGCCAGTGTTATTGGCTCTTCAGTTCACCACTTCTTGAGTAGATTCAAGGTTGAGGAGTAGTTCAGATAACATTTCAGACATGGACATGCTTGTAACTGGCTTCAGACTCCTTGTCCTTGTTCCATGGACACTGGAAGACACCACATCAATAGATCTCCATGGAGATCTTCCTGGGGGCCCCCCAAGGATAAGCAAGGAAGAGCTGCTTCATTTGAAGAGTATCTGGTAGCAGAACACTTGCCACAAAAAACAGCAGAGAAGAGAAATTAGCTGCCTGAGATTATGAAGGGTGGGGAAACAGTTGTCTTTGACAGTGCATGGGTGTGAGAACTGTTGAGAAATGCTCAGCTGTTTTAGCACAAGGCAATTGGAGCTGGTCCAGATGCAGTGACTGCACATGATCACTACCCACTTGGCAAAGGATTGCCATTCTCTGCCTCTCTGGCATGCAAGAGGAGCAGCAGAGGGGGTTGTTTTCTTTTAAATGTTCCCATTTAAACATTGAATGGTCAAACCCTAAAGTCAAGTCTAATTTTCCTTTATTTTTCTAGAGCTCATTTCACATGTAGAGAAACAGAATATGTCAGATATATTCAAATTATCACAGCTCAACTGACTGGTTGAAACTTGAGCCATACCTTCCTCTCTTTGTAATTACTACAGTTGAATAGGTGTCAAAAACCTAATCTCTCTCTGAACGTCAGTATTTTAAGCAGAACCCCTTTCTCTTCACTACAGAATCTTGGATGTTACAGACAGTGATGACATCATTTGCTCTTGAATTTGTCTGTGAGAGCAGATAAACACGTTACCCTTGCTACATTGCAGAAAGCAATTTTAAAGGATGAAGCTGAGTGCAAATCCAGAGCAGAAGACACAACTCGTTTGGACAGAAGGCACCCGTGTGTGTGGCATCACACAGCTACCCAGGAAGACAGGTGGGTCCCTGCAAATAACTCAACGTGTAGTGACCCCTGATGAAAACAGGTCCCCTCCCTGCCCATCACTCTACTTTCACTCACCTGCTCTGGGTGAAGCCCTCATTCCACAAATTCCCTTGAGGCCAGATTGAATCTCTAATCAAAATAACAATAAAGGAAGAAGCAAAACATTTTCCTTTCCTGACCCAACCCCATACCTGTCATCTCTGTTACAGGGGAGGTATTTGGAGGCAGTTAAACTACTCCAGGCATGGAGGGCCACCAGCAGAACTGTGAAAGGGCTCAGGGCTGTGTTTCTAAGTGGGCAAGAGGTGTTTTAATGATATGGTGACTTTATATGGTGATGCTCCCATAATATGGGCTTGTGGATGTGAAATCAGAGAAGCTGTAGGAGGTCAGGGCTGCAGTAGGAGTTGTGGATCGAGAGCTTCAGCGGAGCAGCCATGGGTGCAGCATCTGGTTTGCAAGGAGTTTGTGATTTAACCTTGAAAGACATTAACAGACCTCACGGTAAGGTCAGAAATGAGCTGGTGAGGGATCTCTCTGCCCCACAGAGTTGTAAAGTGGCAGGATGGGCATGGGATTAGTCAAGATGACATGGAGTGATCTTGTCTTCATCAGCCTTGTCCAGCCAGCCTTGCCTAGGGCGTATGTCAATTACAGTTACTTTAGGGTGTTCTACAATCAAAGGACAGGTCTTTTGATTGCTTTTGGTGACTGTCCAGTGGCTTAATAGCTGGCAGAGCAGAGCTAACTGCAGGCATCTCTCTTGTTCTATTGGGACCACAAAAAAAACTCATTGCACAAGAGTGTGTGCATAATTGGGA
>NW_010288805.1:0-648 GCF_000700745.2 Antrostomus carolinensis | reverse complement strand
CACTCCCTGGAAGTGTTTAAGGCCAGGTTGGATGAGGCTTTGAGCAACCTGGTCTAGTGGAAGGTGTCCCTGCTGATGGCAGGGGGATTGGAACTAGGTGATCTTCAAGGTCCCTTCCAATCCAAACCATTCTATGATTCTATGAATTTTCAAGAATTCATGTCCATGTATGCAATAAAAAATATCTTTTTAAAATGTTTTGTCTACTGTGATCCTTGATATAAAACTGGCTTTGTTTTCTTATCAAAGTATGGACACTGATTATAATATTTAGAATTCTTCTTATTTTTTCAAAGGTTTTAGAAATTCTAGGTTACCATAACATTTTCAATGCATGTGTGCAAAAAATTCATAAATGTTTGTTAGTTACCAGAATACCATGAAATAATTAACTTCAGAAGGGAAAAATCCATACTACTTTGAAAAAGAATAAACAAATATGTTGTCTGATATGTCTATATTCATATGTGCTTTTGTATATACCTGTCCAAGAATAGGAGATTGAGAAAAGTCAGACAGGCTTTTTAAGCTGTGTTCCTGCTGGAACAGGACACTTTTCTTGGCATACTTCAACACTCCAGCTGATATGGGGTAGATCTGCAGTGTATTCAGATCTACCCAGGGGCGGATGAGGAGAGAGTTGAGAGC